>NW_009924407.1:64387-95044 GCF_000696875.1 Nestor notabilis | reverse complement strand
TTTCCCTATAACTTTAGGGATTTCAGCCTTCATGTTCATCTTGAGACATCTTGGCTTTTCACTTGTGATGCATTCCTGATGATCAGGTACTTGCTGCCTATTGCAGCTGAAATGCAGCAGAGCAATTATTAGAAAAAATAATGGAGTATTTTATATGTGTGCATTTGTTCAAATCAAACATGGTGTAGCTTGAACCTCCTTGGGGCTTTTGAGTGCTGTTGCTTGTTGTGTGCAGTGTGGGAGGAATTGGATGATTCCAACAAATGCCATCAAGGAATTTCTTCTAAGAGAAATGTCGTTGATGTGATGAGGGAAATAGCTAGGTGCGCTTTGATTAAAAACAGAAGTCCACAAGGTACATGGAATTATATCTCCCTGCTCTACTGTAAAAAGCGAGAGTCTTGTGACTGACTGCCTGAATATGGTTGCCATGTGGTGTATGGTTCTACCCATTGCTGTGAGTCTCCATTAAAATAATGATTCTTTTGAACAAGCAGGGGGAACAATAACTTCATCCTTTAATAGATTAGCTCACTTGCAGTGTCAGAGATGGCATTTAAAAGCTGTTTTGCTGAAGTGCCAAATGTTTTTCTACTTGGAAGCCACAAAGAAACCTACCTTTCAGAGACAAAAGGAAAAAACGTGTTAAAACAATATTTACCTTGTTTTGAGCCAAGCAGATTGTCTTACAGTTCAGGCTTCTAAACCAGGCCATAACACCAGTGATGTGAAAATCTGAGTGGAAACTGTCTAGACATTGGGATTATTTATATTTTTTCAGTCTTTAAAATACCATGTGTGAGCATGCGTGAAAACAGTGTTCAACTGTCTTCCAACCTACCTTGTACAGGTGACTTGGCAAGTGTAGTTGATCAGCACTTATAAAGCATGCATCCTTTTTTTTTTTTCTCTGATCATAGCTGAAGTGTTGAATTACAGTTGAATTTTGCATTACAATGAAACATGTAACAGAGTGTGAAAAAGGGAGATGCATCTAAAGAAGTTCTTCAAGAACTGACATTGTTTAAATATAAATGAACACAAAGTCTCATACAAAAGTATTCCAAGGCAAATTAAAAGTCAGGCTAGTCCTGAGCTTTCTGAGACTGCAGTGATTCATTTAAAACACACATTGTGTTCAGGACGGTTGCATTGTCAATAGAGGCAATCATGACAAGATGCATTTGACATTGTATTTATATATACTTTAGTAAAAAGCTTTACCGTATATTCACATATGGGTGTTCATCCACAGAAAGGAAAAAAAGTAATCCAATAACCTGTGGGACTGTAGGAGGAGGACATGAAGACCTGTAAAATTTTGAAAGTCTTACAGAAACTCACAAAGAATAAATTCTTTTTTCCTTAAACTCCTGGTGCCATGAATGGCTCCATTCATTTCAGCAAATTTTGATAGAACACAAAGGAATTGCAACATGTGCAAATAATAAACCTCCCTGTTCAACAATGTTAACTCTCCTTAAGCTTTAGCATGTGTGATGGCATCATTTTGTATGTAGAGAAAGGGTGGGGTTAACCTATTGACTTTGGCTGTGTGTAAATTTAAGTTGGCATGAAATTTTCAGCAAAGAGGTGGGAGAGGTTTCAGTATCTTTTCCAAATGGCATTGCTGTTTCCTATCCTCCATTCCCATACCCTCCTGAGAAAAGTTTTATTTCTCTTCATTTTCCTTCACTTACTGACTCATCTTCCAATTCTGTCTTTCCGTCGTCTTGTCCATCTCAGTTTATTTTGGATTCTGGTATATGCTGTTCTTCTTCAGTTCTGTGCCTGTTCCTACTCTGCCATAGTAATGATGATAGCCAGTTCCAATAAAAATATCACTTACTAAAACTGGGTTTGTCACTGCTGCCGTAACTTACTTGAGCACAAATGACTTAGTCTTGGCAGCAATAGCCAAAGAGTTAACTGAACATCTTAGTGATAGAAAAAATAAAAATCAAAAAGTATATGTGTTTTTGATTACTTAGATGCATGAAATACGTAAATAGTTCAGACAAATACTTTATGAAGAGTATGTAGTGAATCTATGAATGAATCAGATTCGTTTTAACTAAGCAATGTGTTTCTGTCCGAGTTCTTTCTGTGCCATTCTTTCTTTACTGCACTTCTATACTGGATGTCTCCAGTTTCTTACTCTTTCTCTTCCTTCTTTGTCTTATGCCAACCTTATAATTGTGAACTTGACTAGCTTAAAAAGAAATTCTTGTCTCTTAATTAAATAGACCTTATCCTCTTGTTAAAGAGAGAAAAGTCCATGGCACATGCTTTTATGAAAAGAAATAAATCACAGCAATAGGACTCCTAAATCACAAAATAGCAGTGCCCACAATTTTATTACACCCACAAATGTCAGTTAACCTTGGCAATGAAACTGAATGACTTTTTTTTGAAGCATAGGCTACTTGATACGGCTCAACCCCAATTTTGTTATTGACAGCAGGTTTAGATGTTAAAATACTTGGATGGCGTTAATTAAAATAAGGATGCTAATGCCTTAACCATTCTGAACTGAGAACGCTACCCCATATGGTGGCATGGTAATTGTGACAAGATAGACACTAGTGAGACTATAAGACAAAATTTTTGGAGCTGTTTCTTGCCAGACCCTAATAGCAGATAATAATGCATGGAAAATAACATTGCAGTACTCCTTTGTGTTTGCACTGCAGATACTAACAGCTATCATGTGAGTCCTTTTAACTAACCAAATGCTTCTTTTCCTGTTTTATTTTTAGAACTGATACAAATTAAATTGTAGATGCAAGAAAAGCAGCAGTGTGTGCATGCGCTTCTGTGTTTGTAACTGCCCTATGAACTCCTCCCAAAGTAGAGTAGAAGGAGGAAAAAAAAAGGCCAATTAATGGCCACAGGTTTTTCTGATACTGTGCAGTCTCGTTTCTTAAATTTTAGAAAGTAATGTCTGATCACCTGCATCTTGCTTTTCTGTATATAGCTCCTCTGCCTAATAATGTATAATTTTTTAACATTTTGGTTTAATTTTTGCTTGTAGGATGGTCGTTTGCGAGTAAATGATCAGCTTGTTGCAGTAAATGGGGAGTCACTTCTGGGCAAGTCAAATCATGAGGCTATGGAAACACTGAGGCGCTCCATGTCCATGGAGGGGAACATTCGTGGGAGGATCCAGCTGGTAGTTCTCAGGAGACTAGAGGTGCAGACAGAGGTGAAGTAGTAAATGCATTTATTAGATAAATGTCTTTCTGATCCCAGTGTTTCTTCATACAAGAGATGATGGCTAAATCTTGGTCACACAGAGCTCATCCTGGCAGAATGAATTCTTGACTTCCTGGAGTGTTTCTTGTTAGTATCTCCTGGTCTTACTGTTTCTGTTGAGACCAGGCTAAAAGTGGCCTGTTATTTTTTTGTGTGTGTGTTCTTCTGGTCCTGTTCCCTCACCCTTCTTCTTTTTTCCTTCTTTTCTTGGTAAAGCCACCCCTTCAGGATGGGTTTCTGGGTTGATTAACATTAAACTTGCTTAAGTAAGGTAACAAAATAAGAGAAGAAAGAGATTTTAATGGTTATGTTTTCTAGACCTCATAGAAATGTGCACACTCTTCATCTCACATAGACATATGTGTGTATGTATAATGGCTGCCCCACCTAAGTTTTAATTTTGACCCTAGAGTAAGATTTTAATAGTTTTTCAACATCTGTGCAGTTCCTTAAAATAAAAATACGTATGAGTGGATTTGTGGTATTAAAAGGTTGCAATAAATCCCTTTACAGAATTCCAAGAGATGATTTCAAGATTCTTATTTAATAAGCATTGCTGGAGCATTTTAAGATATTAAGAACAATCGTGTTTGTAGGTGCATTTGCATAAAATATCAGATGGGAAAAAAGAATGCAGGTCTATTTTAGTATCATTAACTTTTAATATTTTCCTGGTAATTTTCTATTTGATTTACTACCATCACTGATTGATTGACTGAGAAATAGATTTGGAAGTATATTACTTTTCAAACTTTGGGAAGACACTCTGCAAAAGCCTCACTGATGTCAATCGTGCCAGGAAAATATGAAAAATATCCATGAGGAATTTTGGAATCTGTCAGAAGAAGATACATTTTTGTTTTCCTTTTCTGTGTGACACAGGATTATGCTGTAAGGAAAAATTATGAAGTGTGTGTTATTTATTGTGTGCTCTTGTGACGTAAGAAAGATCGCTCCCCTTCAAATAAAGCTCACTCCTGCAAGTTTTCTTCATTTAACAAAAGCCAAAATTTAAAAAAGAGAAACTTGCTCTCAAACATCAGATTGACCTTATAAAAGTATGAGCCTGCTTTTTATAGTTAAGTCTATAGTTTTGTATATTATCTGGATATGTGAAAAAGGTAAATAATCTTGACTCATGCCCCATGAAGAATGCATAATGAAGTCTTGATTGAATAGAATTCATTTAATTTTTATAGGGTAGTCTTTAGGTTCAATTGTAATTCCATTTGAGTCTGGAGACCATAGCAGAAATGGGTTGTCGCCCATTCTTCCCTTTCCCCAAAACAGCTTCCTGAGTACTGCATCTCAGCCTGGTAGAAGGAGAATATGTTTAGAAATGCATTATTGTTTTTATTGGTCAGGACACTAATGGAGGTCTTCCATGACAGCTATGTTTTATAAGCTGAACACTCTAATTAGGCTGGTTACTGATCAGTTGTTAGGATATTGATTGTGTCATTTATCAAAGAGCTGGAGAAGCAGATTTGTTGTTGATGTTAATTTAAGGCTCCCTATCCCACTGGGTACAAGTCTTCAGTGGTTGGGATGTTGCAAGGCTTAATTTAGCTGCCAGTATCTTGTGTAAACTAAAGAATTTCCAGTAAAGAGAAGAAACATAATTGTCGGTGGCTGTGTGGTGTGTGTGTTTCTCTACAGAAGTTCAAATTAGTTTTTCAAATACCTCATGCTGCACTGAAAAGAAGGAGAAAATGTTGCATGTGCTCTGTCCACTAGGACTACATTTGTAGCCATATTGACACCATGAGCATCCCAGCATTAATTTGTGTTCTGAGGTGCATTTTTTGCCATTTTATTATTATTTTAATTGCTATTATCCTATTATTGTTGTTGTTTATATTATTATTATTATTATTACTATTATTCAGCTTAAAAGGCAGGTTGTAAGGTGATGTAACACACTGTCCTTATGCGCTGGTTTGCAGGCCATCACTTGCTAATAGATTAAGCCATTTGTATCATTTTACAAAGAAATTGTAAGGGTTAGATACATGCATTTCTTCTTAAGATGTGACTGAGATTTAAGGAATCATATATTTAGCATAACATTTGCTGGCGTAATGAACATGCAGTTTAAAAATAGAAGCCAGTTGGAGGCCCCTTCAAAAAGCAGATGTAAAATCATAGAAATTACAAAGGTTATTTTGAAAACCAGCCACAATATTCCTCTCTGTGGGTTTTCTGTTTTTCCCGAATAACAAGTACAGCAACATCTTTCTGGGTCTGTCCCAGTTTTAGAATCTGTGATTTCCCCCCCCTTTTTTCTTTTGAGCAACTGCTCAGGAGAATAAATTAGGCGATATGGCATGTATGGGGGTGGGAAATGTCTCAAAAGAAAAGCTGACTAGAGGTGTGACAGGAGTTTGTTTAGCTGCTAGCCAGAAGACCTGCGTTTGGGAGTTTGGTGTAACTTTACTTGCAAAACTGCTCTAGTGTGTGATCATCAGAACATATGCACTCAGTCTCTGAGAGAAGGGAACCAGCTGGCTGGCAGAAAAATACCATTGGCGTTGCCCGTGTTCTTGTGTTGACAATGTCACAAGCTGCCCTCCCAGATGGAGAATTTGAATGAAGCCAGTTGTGGGTCATAGAAAAAACCAAACCAGTCTTCATTTTTGTGTATCATCCTTAATGATTGTTATTGCTTAGATATTGTCTTATTTCATGGTCAGCAAAACAGTAATTTTGAAGATATCTTTCAAGTTTCTCATTTGAAAGGAAGAAATATACAGTGAACACGTTACAGTGTGTTTCTGCACTGTCTGTAGTGATGGCTGGTCTTCTGCATTGTTGAACATTTAGGTATTTTTGTTACAATGTGTGGTTCTGTTTTTCCTTTAGGAACGCTCTGACCAGGGAGTCTTTCAAAAATCAGCCTTTGATGGGAGTCATAACTTCACAGCTGCTTCCCGACGCAATGATACTAATCTTCAGCTGTTTGTAAAATGCAGTCCTCAGGAAAGAATAAAAGGTAGTCTCTAGATATCCTTCTCTGCGCTAAAAGAAAGTGCTTTGTGGTTTTGGTTTTTGAAATCCACAGCCTCTAGAAAAGCAGTTAATTAGAGTAAGTGCACGCTATGTTACTTTGAGGCTTGAAGATCCAGTGAGGGTGGGAGAGCTGACTCAGAAGTTGTGAATTAGATTCCTGGCACAAGTTCCAGTTTAAGTAACAGTTTCTAGCTCGTTGCCCCAACACGTAAGGTTGGATAAAAAACAAATGATGAGTGCAAAATATATGTTGTCAAAATGTTTATTTTCTATATATCTTTAATGAGTGCAATGATTTTTGCGTTGAATTCTTAGATTATGTCCCAGGTTATTATAAGCTAAATGCATTTATACAAAGGCGTGACGATCATAAAATACACTTGCTTATTTTAGACTTAAGGTAAAATTTGTTCAAAGGTTAGAAACATTTCCTTAATTTACAAATTGGAATTATATTAATGAACTCATTAAGAAAAATTAGGTAGATGTGTACATTGTACAAAGAAAACCTGCATGTATGAGCATATGCAAACATATAAATAAGAGCTTTTAATACCACTTCTTTTTCTGTCATCTTTCATTTCTGATGGCATACTGTACTATCTGTCCTATTTGCACCTAACTCAGCAAGGTACTAGTTATCTGAAAAGTGAAGTATTTGAGATGGTCTTGACCCCTTTCCTTTTAAGTGTTCTCTTATCCTTCAAGCCAAGCACATCCTTAAATACCTTCCAGTAAGAAAAAAAAAATACTCTCTTTGATGTAGCTGAATTATGCATGATTTTTCCCACTTCTCTAGACAACTGTGGAATCTGGGTGGCCTGCAAAAAGTAATTTCATAGGCTGCTGTGATGACTGTGTGGGGTACTTTTAGCCAAAACCAAAGAGCCTGTATCTGTAAAGCTCAAGAGAAACTTCCATATAATTTAGGAGTAAATAATTTGTGTTGACTTTGGTATTTGTGACACTGTGACTCCAGGCAAAGAATTAGATATAGACATTGTATTAGATACAGGTATTAGATAGAGGTATTGTAAATATCCAAAGATCAGATCCTTCTGTTTAGATCTACCTTATATTTCTTTTATATGGAATTTATACTGATTCTGTAGTTATAGGAGAAAAGGGTCATCCTCAGAGCTAGCCTGCGCTGTAGAGCTAGTTATTGCCAAAGAAAGCAGCAAACACCTTTAAATGCTGCCTCAAAAAAACATATAAGCAGCTGCTCTGGAGCCATTAATAGAGCTGAATGGCAACAGGTAACCTATCAAATAAAGTTCAAAACAAAATACGTGGAAGAGCTGTTTTCTATTCAGATAACTATTCTCCAGCTGCAGTCCAAAACTCAGGATGACTACTTTGCTCATTTGTAAAATCGTTTTCAGGAGTCATCTTTTTAACTGAAAAATGATGGTAAGATGGCATTATAGCAAAAAAAATATGATGGCCTCAGAAGAGAATGTGCATTGGATGTTGAAAGCATTTTTTGGAGTGCTGCTGAGGGCTATTGTCAAGGAGGATTGAGCTAATACTCATTCTACTTTCCATATGAGTTTGTTACTTATTTCCAGTTGCTGGTTCAAATATTTTTTTGCATTGTTTCTTATTGTCCTCAGGCTTGCAAGGCACCTGTAAAGGCAAAACACTACACCTGTGCACTACTCTTATTCAAATCAGTCAAGAACTTTAGGCTGTGTCCCTAGTTAAGGGCATGAGTCACAGTTATTGTGAGCTTCTTGTGACAGGCAGGAACAGTCCCTTGTACATTCTTACGGTGTACTATCCAGATCTTGCACGTAGAAATATGGTTGATAGGTTTTTCAAAGAATAACAAAAGATAGAAGAGATTTTTAACATAATACAGGATCTAATGTGAGAATTTAATGACAGGAGCTGTATTATATTTAATAAAATGTCACTTTCTCAGTTAATGTTTTCTAATAAGTTATTTCCAGTATCATTTACTGCTCCTACCAGTAAAATTCTTATAAAAAAAGCTCAGCAAAAACCACACTGAAGCTTGGCCTGATAGTATTGCTGTCTGTTTTAAGAGTCTTTTTTATTATACATGAGCAAGAACAAATGTCTGGGGAAAAGTGCTTATAGCCAAAACATTACATTTTGTCTTGCCTGTGGATATTTAAATAAAGGGGGAGGGGTTACTGATTCACTATTGAAATGCCAGTGTTTGTTCTATTTTTGCATGAATAATACTTGGTGCCTTCAGGTCCTCACTTCTTTTGCTGCCAAGCTGTTGCACAGATTCAGTGTTTTTTAGAACAACCTCTTTGAGAATTGATACTTCAGTGCCAGCAGCTTTACGTTTCTGGTGTTGAAAGATTACTGGAACGTGTTTCATTAGAGGTTCTTATATATCTCTTATAACCCTACATTATAAATGGTTACAAGGGAAATGCTGTCATGTCTCTGGTTAAGTAGTAGAATAATCA
Organism: Nestor notabilis; assembly: GCF_000696875.1. Taxonomy (NCBI): domain Eukaryota; kingdom Metazoa; phylum Chordata; class Aves; order Psittaciformes; family Psittacidae; genus Nestor; species Nestor notabilis. The sequence continues at coordinate 86,330 of NW_009924407.1, read as the reverse complement.
TAAACTGTCTCTACTACCATAGACTGCCAAGTCTTCATAGTTGTGCAGGCATCTTTGTTTTCATAGATGTGTGGTAATGCCAAGATAGAAAATTAAGAAGTGAAATTTTAAATTACTGTTTAAATTTTGCTTGTAAACATTACATTATCTTATACAGAGATTGAGTTATTTACTCTCCTAAACTGTTTAATCTGAAAATTCAGTACATTTTGTTTAGTAGCTTAGCTGTTTCTCTGATCTCTCTGGATCCGTTAAGATAATTTCCTAAGGCCTTGAACGTGGAGCCAGTGACTGCCTCTTAGGTTAAATTCATTCTTCTGATCCTGCTCCCATTTTGCTGGAGGCTGTAGTCCTTGTGATCACTTCCAATTCACTCAGGAAGTCCAACATTCTTCTGTGTGTACCATTTGTGTACTGCAAGAAAAATGCCAGTGGTAACCCATCACCCAACAGGCTTTGTGAAATGAGGTATCAATTACGCTGAATCAAAGTGCATGTAACTGTGTGCTATGCTCAATCTCTTGCTATGGCTAATGGAGGCTGCTCAAAGAGGGTGAGGCACAGGGGTGGGTAGGGAGTGATGTGATGATGTGTGATTTGTTTTCTTTTTCCTCTTCTCCTTCCATCAGGCATGTCTCCTACTCTGGGTTGTCAGTGGTTTAGGGACTCCCTAAATCAGAGGTTCTGTCTGGACGATTGTGCCATTAATAGCTCTCCAACCTTCTTCCATCTAAATATTTTTTAAAAATTTGGTTTCCCAAACATCCTCATGGCAATCTGTTCCCTCTTCTAATTAGACAGGAAAAAGTACTACTTTGTGTTTGTCTTTGCTACTTGATGTTTTCACTGGGTGCCTTCTAGTTACTCTGTTACCATGTTACACAGTCAGTGGGAGCTTCCTTTTCATCTTTTGCAAAGCTTTTACAGTTGCGTAGACTTCTTGTATCCCCTTTTATTGCTTCTTACTCTAATCCAAAGAATCCTAGTCTGTGTTCCTTGCGGGAATATTTCTACATGTGTCCAGCTGCCCTTGCCACCTTTTCAATACATTTCTGAATTATATTATATCCTTTTTCAGATAGGAAGAATGAAACCTTAGGTGCTGTTTAAAAACAAGGCACACATTTAACTCTGAGTTCTACAGGGAGTGTTTGGGAGTTTTTCTAAATGCCCTTTTCCTTTTGACTTCATTAAGTATATATTCAAAGAATGATCCCATGCACTTCTGATGTGTTGTTCCAGAGTGGAAATCACTAAAGTAATAGCTTTTGTGTACGTGTCAAGAGTTTTCCCCTACTCCCATGTGCATCACTTTGCAGTCACTGACAGGGAATTTCACCTGCATTTCCTATTTCATTAATGTCCTGCAATCTTCTTGCAAAGCTTCATAATTTGCTTCGTTTTGGTAGTTCTTAGTGTTTTTACATGGGTAAGTCTTTTCATCTTCTGATTCATCTTTCAGTTAATTACATTGAATTCTTTTTACTGTGGGAACTTCCCATTTACTGCTCATCTCCATTTATTGTCCTTAAATTGCAGCCTGAAAGAATGTGATCATAATGCACGAAGCCAGTGTGCATATATGTCAGGTTCCATACCTGTTTTCTGCATCAGACTGCAATTAATATTTTTTTAAGGTCTTGTTTGAACTTTTCTCCTCATCTGCTCACCTTCACTTTCTTCTTCTGATGTTCTCACTTCTCCTGAGATACAGAGTTTGGGCTATTTCTTTCACCCAAACCATTCTATGGTTCTTTGATTTTTATTCAGACAATAGGAGCTTTATAGGATTCCTGAGCTAATAGTGTGGTTTTCTTTGGGGTATTTTGTTTGCTTTTTGGGAACTACCTCAGTGCTCTTACCTGATAAATATAACCTATTGCTTTCTGCCTTTATCCCCTCCTTATATACCCTTTTTGTCTCAAGTTAGATTAGTACTTTCATGTAGGATTGTGCAAAAAAGACTAGCAACATTCAATGCAAGGGAACAGGCCACATGCAGTACCGTTACATTGCTTACCTGCCATTGAAACCCAAGAACTGTTAAGTGTGTTCTTGTTAAGGTTTCAGAGGGGTGAAGACATGATCTACATTTCAAAATGTGGTGACTTTTTTGTAAGATTAGACCTTAGATTGAGAACTGAATTTACAGGACAATAACAAACTGGTCCACAGCAGGCACAGCAGTTACATTAAATAGTGCAGGTGTGTAAATGTTGCTTAACAAACCACTGAATGGTTTAACTGGGTAGCTTATGTTTCTCTTGGTCCAAAGTAATTTTCTGGTGTCAGCTGAATGCCTTTTGTAAAGGTAAAGAAGGAATTAGCATAATGGTAGAAAAATGAAGACTGAAATTCAGAAATGCCTCTTTATTCTCTTGCCATGGGGTAACAGATATTTTTTTGTTCGGAACTCTTTGCTGAGAATGCGGTTCTCTTCTGTACATGAAAAGTGGTAAATGGTCCGCATCAGAGTGAATGAAGGCATGAACTTACAGTCACCTTAGCATGCAGCTATGTATAAGTGAAAATCCACTCAAATGGAGTAAAGCAATTTGTGCCTTGTACTCAACTTCACTATAAGCACAAAGTTTCCCTATATTTACCTTTAATTATGCATATGCAAATCAGAAAATCAGCTCTTCAGGAAATCCCAAGGGGTGTATTTTCTGGTTCGTGTGATTTTAATTCTAGTTTAGTTAGTTTAGGGATTTGAATAATTTGTGACTCACTTCAGCATTCTTGAGGCCTAGTCCAGTCATTGATCAGTGAAATGGTGTAATGTACTTGTTTCTGCAGCTTATTTAACCTTTTTTTTATATTTTATTTCAGAGTTGCCAGTGTCTGATCATGGCAGTGGTGAAAACGAAACCCCCCCACCTCTCCCACCACATCCCAGTGAGGATCTGCTGAATGAGGATTATAATCATAGGTTGGACTTTGACTGTACTTAATAGTTGCAGTGCTAATTCATCATTAGTGGTTGTGATAATAGTTCAAATTTATTTTAAAATCACTTTTTATTTTGTAAACATTTGTGCCACTGCTTTTAGTCACCTGAACGATCCTTTACTATAAACTGGGAATGTTACTTTAGCATTTAGCGCTACAAGCTTTAATTTCCTTAGCAAATGCAGAAGTTTGCAAGTGCAGGAAAAAAGTGTAAACATGCTGAAGTTCATATAATCACAGAATGGTTTGAGTTGGAAAGGACCTTAAGATCATCTAGTTTCAACCCCCCTGCCATGGGCAGGGACACCTCACACTAGACCAGGTTGCTCAAGGCCCTGTCCAACCTGGCCTTGAACACTTCCGTGGATGGAGCATTCACCACTTCTTTGGACATCCTGTTCTAATGCCTTCCCACCCAAACAATAAAGAATTTCTTCCTAATGTCTAATCTAAATCTACCCTGTTTAAGTTTAAACCCAGTACCCCTTGTCCTACCACTACAGTCACTGGTAGGCCCTGTTCAGATGCTGGAAGGCTGCTATGAGGTCTCCACATAGCTTCTCTTCTTCAGGTGAACAGCCCCAACTTTCTCAGCCTGTCTTCATAAGGGAGGTGCTCCAGTACCCTTCTCATCCTCCTGGCCTCCTCTGGACTTACTCCAACAGCTCCATGTCCTTGTGCTGGGGACACCGGAACTGTATGCAGTACTCCAAGTGGGGTATTGTGAGAGCAAATAATGACATATACTGTCTCATGATGACATAAACTTTGTCTGTCTCAAGTAGCACAGGGTTCAAAGCAAGGCATCATTTCAACCTATCAACAGTTGGCTCAAGGCCCTGTCCAACCTGGCCTTGAACACTTCCGTGGATGGAGCATTCACCACTTCTTTGGACATCCTGTTCTAATGCCTTCCCACCCAAACAATAAAGAATTTCTTCCTAATGTCTAATCTAAATCTACCCTGTTTAAGTTTAAACCCAGTACCCCTTGTCCTACCACTACAGTCACTGGTAGGCCCTGTTCAGATGCTGGAAGGCTGCTATGAGGTCTCCACATAGCTTCTCTTCTTCAGGTGAACAGCCCCAACTTTCTCAGCCTGTCTTCATAAGGGAGGTGCTCCAGTACCCTTCTCATCCTCCTGGCCTCCTCTGGACTTACTCCAACAGCTCCATGTCCTTGTGCTGGGGACACCGGAACTGTATGCAGTACTCCAAGTGGGGTATTGTGAGAGCAAATAATGACATATACTGTCTCATGATGACATAAACTTTGTCTGTCTCAAGTAGCACAGGGTTCAAAGCAAGGCATCATTTCAACCTATCAAAATTCAATCATAGAATGGTTTGGGTTGAAAAACAAACAAGAAAAAAAAGACCCCGAACACAATTCCTTGGAATTCTTCAGAATGTTATGGCACCTTTAAGATGTCCAGCCTCTGCACTCTGCAGAAGTGGTGCAAGGGTGTAAAATAACTTTATATTAGCAGATGAAGTAGGATTGAGCTAGGTACATTGACAGTATTTTTCCAACTTTCTGTAGCATGTTATATGGAAATGCAGTGATTAAATAGATTAGCAAAGTGCTGGGGTTGGGACACCAAACCAAAAACAACAAATGAGCAAGCAGTGGTATGTTCCTCTTCTTCTGCTAAATAAAAGGTGAATTGTTTAAAACCTGTTAAGCATTTATATTCATATTTGCATCTGTGATAAAAAACTAGGGACTGGAGATGTTATGTCTCAGAAAAGAAAATTGAGGATCAATAACTTATTTTAAAATGCATGGCTGTAAACAACTGGAAGAAGAAACATGTTTATCTGTACATGCTTTAATTAGTTCACTTGTGTTTTGAACTGGTGCCTAAATATCTTACACATCCTTTTCTTATTTTTTCCCTGCAGCCCTATAATAAATTCAGCAGTGCATTTAACAGATCAGCACATCAACTTCAGATCCTTGACACCAGCCAAACAGTCTGAATCAATTAATCTGAAAGCCTCAAAAAGCATGGATCTCGGTAAGAAGGGGTGGGGTGACATATAGGTCAGCTTTTTAGCCTTAGCGCATCTGCACCATCTCTGTTTCTTGCTTTTGTTTCTGAAACACAAACATCAGGGAGTAAGTTCTGCAGAGGAGCTACAGTGATAGAGACAGTGGTCAGCCTCCTATAGCATCTAGTTGCAAGTACCCTTTTTATTAAAGTTGAAGAAAGGGTTTGTTTTTTTCTTTCCTTAGAGGCCATTCTATCCTTCGTATTGAAATCTAAGCTGAAAAAAGAGCTTGTAAAAGTGAGCAGAAAGAATTACTGTACAAGTTTTATATGTCTAAAAAATATAGCAAAACAGCGATAACGAAAGCCATTTCCGCATAGAATATGAATGATTGCAAAACTACACTGGACAAAGGCTATAACTTTCCTAAGATAAATTGTGTATTCATTCACAATGACAAACACAGGCAATCAAAGTGTTGCAGTAGATCTTTATAAGAGCGGTAAGGTTATGGTCAACGTTGTGCAGAAAAGCTTGCAGGGTGGGTGAAGCAGAAAGTAAGGGGTTCTTTCAATATTGGGAAGGCAATTGCAGGTGGAAGATTGAAGTTACTGCAGTTGAAAAGGGAGTCATGTTTTAATGAGACCTCAAGGAAAAATTCACAAAGTTCTTAAGCTTCAAAGAAAGCCAAATAAGCTTTTCTTTTTCTTCTTAATTCTTCTTTTTGTCACTCTTTATCTGTTTTTTTTTCAAATTCAAGTGTTGATAGGGTAACTGAGACCTCCTATTAGGATGTCTTTAATCATAGATTTGTGTGGTTTATTGGATCAAATTTTGTACACCAGTAATAGAAAATGATTAATTTCATATATGGTTTCAAAGTAGGTTTTTGGTGGTGCTGATTTTTCTCTCCCTCCCCAAAATGCTCTAGACTGGTCTTAGATTTTTGTATTGTTAATTTCTATTGTCATCTTAATGTAATATTTTAATGTAACATAATATGTGTGTAATCTAATGGAGTGTAAGATAAGTAAAACAGTTCTTAATGCAGGATAAGAATGGTGAGAATTCATTTAGGGTAGTTCTTAAGGCAGAATTTTAAAGTTGCTGCATGACCAGACTAGATACTCATCCTTTTGCAGTTCTGTTCCACTATTTTGACAGAGTGTAACATATTTTTTTAAGAATGGAAATGCTCCTCAACAAAGGAGTGAGTTTTACAGACTTACAGTCAAAACATATTTTGTATGTAGTCTACTAGAAAAAATAATGTTCACCTTTACTGAGTTGTCTTTTAGAAAGATTTGTCTATACCTCTTAAAGAAGTCACTAGAAAGAATGCTCACAAGCACCAGTGTAAAATTAGGCAATGGGAAAGTGCTTGAGAGCATATCCATGACTACCAGGTAATTTGTACTTCCTTTTGTCTTGGTCTGTATTCACTTATTTTTTGAGATTTAAGTTTGCATAAGCAAACACTGATCTTGACACTCAGAAACAATGCTTTAAGAATGTATATGAGTCACTAAATTATAGTGGTTAAAAACTAAAATGAAATTAGGTGCAAAAAAAATTAAGTAAGAGTTGGGTACGAAGATGTTTTTAAGAGTTTTCAAAAATTCTTGCTCATAGAAGGTAGCTGTCGAAAATGCCCCTTCTGCTATGCAAATAAAAAACAAAAGGGATAATACTTAGTCTGATTGGAAACACTGATGTTTTATCCTTGTCGTATGTAGTGATGTGAAAGTAAATCTATTACCTGAGATAATCATGTAAAGAACTGGAGGGACTATGAACAAACTGCAGTCATTTGTGTTTAGAAATAACAATAGATGAAGTAAAATTGCTTGCACGTAGCTTGGCAAATGAAGAAACTGAGGAATATGAAAGTTATGACCTTTTGCAGTTATTTTCTAGCAAGCAGTGAAGTATCATGTTTAACTTTCCACCTTCTGAAAGATTTTAAGCAGAAGCTTCTGGCTGGAAAAGGAAAAGGAACATGAAAATCTTATGTGAAGTAACTGCAATATAAAATGCTTCTTATGCAAATAAAAATCCCAATAACTTGTTATATAAAACTGTGCTTTCACATAGAGCATTCATGTAGTGCACACTCCAAAATGAATTTTTGGGGAAGGAAAGTTATTTCTTAGTTTGTTTTTATATTTTGCTTATTACTTAACTGCAGTCAAGACACACAGTAACTTCACATCCCAACATGGAGCTGTGTATCCATTACTGATTTGGTGCATTGTTTGCCACCAAAAATAAGAAAAGTGCTGCTGTCTTCATCTTCCAAGCGCAGAGTTGAGCTTGTCAGAGAGATTTGTTCAGCATCACAGAGGATCTGTGGAGCAGATTTGGTAACAAAGAGGAGGTGAACACCATCTAAAAATGCTTGTATAACTGCTAGGCCCTCTTTTTCCAGTCCTCATGGGATGCTGTCCAATTATTATTTTCTATTGATCTCAAGTTCTGCCAATGCCTTCCAAAATAAATCTAACATCATGAACAGAAAAATCAAGGAACTGGAGTTCAGAAGGAGAGCTGTGAGGCCATACAAATGTGATTTAGGTGTAGTTTCTTTCCTTTTAAAGCAAGTTGTCTCTGAATCAGGTGTGATACAGAATTAGTGTGATACAGGGCATGAATGTGAAATCCGTACTGCTCTTCACTTTACAAAACATTTTACTTCACCTTGACATGTATATAATGCATCTGTTGCCTAATTATGAGATTTCAAAGGCATGGATTACATAATGGCATCACCATCAGAAGGATCATCAAAGGTAGGTAACAAAACTTTAAACACTAGAGACCCCAGAATCCAAACAATTTCTACAAATAGTGAACCTTATGAATAAATAAAAAAATCACTAAATTAGGGAGCTAAAGAAATTGTACAGTAAGGGTCTTTCTGGCTTTGATGAGGGTTAATGTAATCAAAAGAAGCAAAACTCTTAAGTAAAGACTAGTCTATAATTACATGGGTTCACAATGGAAACCCATTTAACACTGATGTTTATCTTTTCAGATTTTTTTTATGATAAACCTTTGAGTGCCTGGTCTGTTTTCCAGTCACATTTATTTACAAAATAATTATTCTAAATTAATATCCTCAGTGATTAATATCAGGAAATAAGGATGGGTCATCAAAAAGTATTCAGCACTGCTTACATGTTGCATCAATTTGTCATTGTCAGTCTCCAGAGCAAATCTTGCAATGAGAGGAACTTGGCACATGCAGCAAAAGTGTAGGTTACTTGCCAGTAGGACAGGTATGGTTTAATTTATTAACTCTTGGTGCATTTCTGGATTGTTGATTGGACAGCTGGACAGGAGCAACGGGCATGAACCACTGCCAACTTGTTTAGACAGGGCTCTATGCTACCATGCACATGCCAGGAGTCATATGAACTGACATAGGTTTCAACTGCTGAGTTCACAAATAGCATGAATCTGAAAGTTCCGTTGTCTAGAGGTGGCGTACTTGAAGAACTCAAGTTATTTGCAGATGAGGTAGTTTTTGCTTGAATCTATTTTAAAATAAGTAAGTAAATAATCTGTGGCACGTGTGAGTTACTGAGTTACGATTGTAGAAAATAAGCATTAAAACACCCAACTACAAAAAGGCAACTACAGTGATAGTGATGATGTCCTTGTGCAAAGCGTATGGAGGTAGGGTGACCAGTTCCCTGCTTTAACATCCATGATTTCCACAGTGGTGAAAGTCTTTTCAAAATTTACAGCTTCATTCAGAGTAATAGGGTACAGATTAGTTCCATATCAGCTATAAGTCCTAATGTTCTTTCCTGCTGCTGTGTTGAGATAATGACAGCACTTTCAGGATCACTGGTAGAGTTCATATCCTGTGTCTTGCCTACTTTTATTTTGAACTGGTGGTGATAAAAGAGCGTAGCCACCCCCTTCCTTCTGCTGATCCTGGCACCTGACACGTCCACTCAGTTGCATGTTTCTTTTTGTTATGGATTGATGGTGTTTGAATGTGTTAGCAAAGATTCTCCTTGTACTGTGATTTCAAGAATTTGTGCAGGGCCAAACAAAATCTGACTTTGAGCGCATGCCTGTACTGACCAAACCGAGATTGTATGCCAAGTTTGTGCTTACAGCATAGTTAAAAATAAGAAAAAATCAGAAATGCTACAAATACATGTTGTGTTGTCCCTTCCCAATGAAGCAGTACGCTTTTGTTTTTGAAACTTAATGACAGATTGAAAATGAAGAAGAGATCAGTGGCTTCTATACAAGTCATTGGAAGGATGATTTTCCATTTAACAACCTTCTATACACACACATTTTCCCATACATTACCACAGTTGTATAGAGAAGAATTTCTGTACGATAATTCATCAGAATCCATTTTTAGTAGTGTTTGTTCTTTTTTTATAACTATTAAAAAGGTAATTTTTGTGGAGACTGAATGGCAATATGGATTTTTTTTTATAAATGTTGTATTGAAAGGTGAAAATGGGTGTGCTATTAAGAAAAAGAAAGGAAAGAAGGTGTTTTATTATTTATCTCCAACACCCCTATTTTCCATAAATCTTTATGCACAGGAGTGATTTAGGCTTTGCATTAATGTACTGTAAAAACCACAGCCATGGGAATTGTATGCAAACACATGAAAGTGTGGCTTGTTTTAACCTGAAGCAATGTGAAATTGAATCGTATGAGTATATAGTAATTTTGTTGTGTATCAATTCAGGCGAAGTACTGTGTAGATTTATGTTTGAGGATGTTGGTATAATAACCCATGACCACTATCCCAAGATACTGCTCAACTCCCATTCCTTTCCTGATAAAAAGCAAAAACCCGTAGATCTTAACTGATTAAGCTCTACAGCCTGAAGAAATTGAAATATCCTTTACTTGATTTCGAATGTGGATAAAATATTATTTGCTAAAACATCATTAAACATAGAGTCCCTTAACCTTAGGGCTTATTTGTGAAAGATACCGGCTATCTTATTAATGTGTTTAGGAATAATTAGCAAGTAAATATGCAAGATGTAAGGTGTGGAGTATTCTGCAAGGAAGCCAATATTTAACTAAATACTAATGTCTTTGTTAGTGAAGGGATGTATTCGATTACAGTTTATACTTTTAGAACACCTTAAACAAAAGAGAAACCAGGGTTTCACATCCAGAAGTATGTGGAAAATGCAATCAAGATGCTATTAGCTACTTTGTGGTTTGCCCTGAGCCAGATTATTCTTATTCTGAGTGTAATTTTCGATATTGAAATTAGTATCTCGAAACATAACCAAATCAGGGCCAGGCAGAACTGATTGAGATTAATCAATATTTTGATTCAGAAACAATTAAAAGACTACATTTTGGAGAGTCCCTAATGAGAATTGCGGTATTAGTGGAACAAAAAGTCGTTTGGTATTTTAAAATCATTATTTTGTTAAACATGTTGTATGTATGGAATATTTATCAGATTGCTTTGGGTGGAAATCAACTTCAGAACTGCCTTTAGGAGCCGATTAAACTCATTAGAACATTAATGAGGAAGTGGAGAAGATGGCTCTGAGTTCTAACAGTCTTCAATTTTACTGACTTATATCAGTAATTTAACAAATCATCTCTTGAAGAGAAGAAATTTTCAAAACCAAAGCTGTCTTGGGTTTAGGAAAATCTGTATTGCTTGTAGCCGTGATTGTCTTTGGGATCAAGGGCTAAGAGAGATTTTAAAATTATTATAGCTTATGTCATGAGTAACTTTTTAGTACTGTCACATAAGATGTATATTTTCTGAGGCCACTCTGCAGAATAAATTTTTATAAATGAACACAACATAGTTTCCTCAGTTTAAGTGACTTTCAAATTCTTGTTTGTAGGATCCATAAGTAGGGAATGAAACAAAATAATTTATTAAGTGATAGAGACACTGTGAATTGAATTGAAATGAGACTAAAACCGGGTTTATTCTGTGTGAAAAGGAAGACTTTTAACAACAACATTACTCAGTTTTACACCAAATCTATATTGATGCAATTGAGGGGAGGGTGAGCTGTGGCATAAAGACAGAGTGGGCAGGAAGGAATATCAACTTCCTGGACTGGTTTTGAAGAAAAGGAAGTTTGCTGTGGAACAGGCTCAAACCGTCATGTAAGCTATAGTCATAGAGCTAAGAGAAAGGTAACATATGGCTGAGGTGGTATTTTCTTATGTTGCTTTAGTGTCAGTTTTAAGTGAGTTAATCTGCATTTAGATTAATGAAGTGGTGGGGAGAAATGGCACTTAGGTTAATGTATAGCTACTATAAGAAAGAAAGTACAGATGATAATGAAGTAACTTTTAAAAACAAATTTGTACATTTGTTACCTACACTATGTCTTAAATCTGTTCCCTATCAGTATGTTCAGCCAGTGAATGACAGATTAGATTAGGAATTTGTAGTTTAACCCTAGGAGGTGGGAAGAAGTGTTAACGACATGCAGGAGATGTGTAGCGGGGGAGTTAGATCAGTTTTAGCCTGGTACAGTTTCTCTGGAACAGAGGTGAAAGAGGATTAGAGAAGACAACAGAAGTGTAAAAGAAGCTGTGATGGCCTCAATTAGCAATGTAACCTTCAAGAATGAGTAGTTGTGCCACTAAAAGAGAGTGAAGAAATTTATACCACACTGGCTGGGAAATTGTAAAACAATGTTATTTTCTGCTGGGAGAAAACCCTTCCAGAGGTCAGCATCAACTGTCCTACTGGTTCTTCAACAAGTAGTAGTAATAGTGAATGCAAGCTTAGGCATTTTCATTCCCATGTGCTGACACGTAAGATGTATCCCTTGGGGATCTTCTCTGAGTACAATTGAATTCAAGTACTAAATCAATTCTAACAAAATTCCTGTGGAAAATCTAATTAGAGAAAACCTTGTACAGGTGAAAACCAAATCCAGAATCTTTAGTTTGGATGTGATTTATTTGTGTCTTTGTGCTGAGCAGGGTATCCCAAATGTTGCGGTGCATGCCATTCTGGAAAAGGTTTGCGTTTTTTACCACTGAAGTATAATATATCCTTAGTCCTTGTGCAAGCCTTTTGCCAGTCTCACTGCTTTTCAATGTTAAAGTGAACAGGAGTCTGTCAAGGACTCAGTCCTTCAAGACTGAGTCGCTGATGGATAACCAGGTGGCCCCAGAAAAGGAGAGATGGGCCCTTACGTGAGGTTTCACTGTTGCTGGAGAGAGAGGAGAGGAAATCACTGAAAGAAATACTGTAAGACAGTGCAAGTTTACCCTTCCTAATACATTTTATTGCTTATGTAGATGTTAGTGTAAAAGCCTGTGGTCGTTGTATGCAGTACTACAGGACAAACTTAGAATGGCAAGCAGCATTTTCTAAGTGATGGTTATGAGCCAACATTTGACAGAATTTCTTCAAGTGATTTATGCCGCTCATAGATGGGGAAATGCTTCACCAAGAAAATAAAAATAGCAGGAGAATTATGTCATTGGCACTATCATTGACTAAAATTAATTGATGATGCTGTGCCTTCATTATAATGAAAGGGCTGAGTAAGGATATAGTTAATCAGAAAAAACAGTGATCAATTTGTAGCTTTATTTTCATGTGTTTATACCACAGAGACTGATGGATTCTAAGAAGCACAGAAGCACCATTTATATATGTGGTTTGAAAATACAGCCCTTGTTAATTGATTAATGTATAATAAAAAAAATTATATTGGACTTCTTATAGACTAATAAAAAGGTATCAGGAAATTTGTTTTCTAGGAAATTCTTTGATGTTTCAGTGTTTCTTTTCATTATTTCTCATTAATTGTGATTTTAATCCTTTTTACTTCTTTCCTGAGTGCAGAACTGCAGCTGGTCTTCAAAGGTACGTGTCAGTTTGTCCAGCAGAAATATAAGTAACTTTCATACATTTAGAAGATTTTAAGTAGGTGTTAGTCCATGTGCAAAACTGATCCTTCAGAAAAGAGGTACTATGTTGAATAGTAGTACCTTGCATCTTGTGAGTAGTGGTAACTCCTTGTTTGGGGAAAAATAATATAATGGTCAGTGATTGAACTGGGCACAGTTACCCGCAGCATAGATTTGTGCTTTTGTAAATCACAGGAAGTAGTCTGACCTTTAAGTAAACTTCAAAGCAGTACAGAAGTCTTGTTGTATACTGAACCATTGAAAGTCATGCGATTCAAATAAAATGGCTACCTGGGTTATCTTGAGTAGGGTACAGAAATGGCAATCAAAAGATAATGTGGAAGCACAGGGATGCATTACAGGGTGCTTCAACTGTTTTGTTAAAGCAAAACAGCACTCCAGAATATTACCACAGGAAATTCTAATACATCTCATTATTCATGGCATAGAGGGTTGGGGGTTTTTACCATTTGTTGTGGTCGTTAGCATAGTTTAAGGGAAAAAATGTAACTACCACTTGGTTGCTATCAGCTGGAGAGATTTGTTTGTTCTAGTAATATTCCATCTTTCCTAATCTGTGGTCTTGTTAGTCCCCTAAATGTCCATGCTATTATTAAATAGCTGTAGAACTTCTGTCACTTTTATTTCAGCAATTACTTTGAGACCTGACAGTGAATATGTAACTGGCTTCTGTGGTGCAAATGCAGTTTCTAAATTACAGAGGTTTCTTTAAAAGAGCTAGGGTGTTTTATACTGACAAACATTAATAACTTCATGAACTACCATCCCCAGGAGTTCCAGGGACATTTCAAAATGTGAAGTATTTATTTAATTTACAACTTAAGAAATGTCTTCCTGTTTGTGAATGTATTTACTCCCTTGCATTGATACTTACCAGATTTTTGTTTGAGTTTTGTGTCTGCAGTCCCCAAATTAGGTGATTTCCTATTTTTTAATGTTTTAGATTTAACAATTCTAGCTCAAGAATATATAGTATTTCTAGTATCTGCATAAAGATAGTTAATTGAAGTTTTTTTATGTTTTCCTGATATATTCTATATATGAGCTGGAGTTTTTCATAGTTGCAATGTAATTACTTTTTGATGTTGCTATATAAAAATAATTAGATTTTTTTACTTTGGTTTTAAGAGTAGGCAGTATTTTTTCTCAGTTTAAAATCTTTCAGGTGCCTTTCTGCAAAGATAGGAACAGTAGTAGAATCTTAAAAAAGAAATTTACACTTAGCTTATGCTTTTTTCAGAAGCTGAGGAAGATAGCCAGAGAAATACTATTTTTGTCATTACTGAATGATTGCATGAATTTTTAACACCATGCAGAGCAGTGTTTTCAAATGCTATTTTGTGAAACAGGACATGCTATATACTTCCTAAATGAAATTTTAAGCTACAAAGTTCTCAACTTTAGCATATATTTATCTCTCGTTAGCCTTTCTCTTCTTTATTGTTGTCTTCTTGTTCCCAGAGGAAACAAGAGAAGGAGTGGGATTTTTGTCCACTGGACTTGTCTGTGCCACTCCTGTTCAGTCTAATGAAAGATGGCCAGCCTAGAAGTTACTGCCTAAGCATAATATCCCATGAAATGAAAATTACCCCTTGGAGGAGCACACATATTTTGCTCAAACTTTGATATAAAACTTTAATTTTTGCATTTCTCAATTTTTCTCTGTGTGTACTTAAACTCATAATGCTAACCTTGTATTCTGGTAAGATTATTTTTCATTTTCTAATCATTTTAGTCTTGCTTTTTTCCCTCCAGTATTAAAATCTAATTTTTGTGTGTGAAGCTGGTGTGTAAAGTATGATTAAGTTAAATGGATTTATCCCTTTTAATAATGTAAAACTTAGTTTCAGGCAAACCACGTCATCAGCATAGTTTTAAAAAAATGCTGTGAACCTTGGTATCTATTTTTTTAAAGCTTGTATGTACTGTAATATAACCTACTCTAAGTAATTATCATATATTACAGTGGTTGCTATTAGTGACTGCTATAATTAAGGTTGCAAATCAGCTTCCATTATAATCCCTTGTTTTCACACAATCATAACTTGTCAAAACAGTAACCTTTGGGACTGAAGTTTTCCATGGTTATTCTGCTTAGAGGTAAATTTGGGAGGAGAGAGGAGGAAAGGAGGTTGAACTATCCTTCTAGCAAAAGTCTGGTCTTTTTACGTTACAGGATTGAACTGCGTAGCAAGGACCTAAATAGTTATATCCAGGGACTAGAAAAACCTAGAAGAGAGGTTAAAGGACAAGGAGTACAGAACCACCTTGATTTTAATTTCATTTCTAATTTTGACTAGCCCCACTGTTATTTTGTTTTGCAGTATTTCTGCATAATGCTGAAAACAGTATGAGTCCTCCTTGATTAGCATTGATGTCCCATAACAAAACTACACTATGTCAATCCTACCAATAATCAGTTGACAATTAGATTACAAAGGTAGAGAAGAGATACCATGGCCAGTCGTGGATTCATGATTCTAGTTGTGAATCCCCGTCCTCAATCTGATGCTGGTTTGGGGCGGGAACAGCTTCCCTAAAAGTGGAGATACAATATAAGAAAATATTTACTGTGATTATTTTTCTAGCAGTAA
The DNA here is from genome assembly GCF_000696875.1 of Nestor notabilis. NCBI lineage: Eukaryota > Metazoa > Chordata > Aves > Psittaciformes > Psittacidae > Nestor > Nestor notabilis. Next base: position 70,864 of record NW_009924407.1, on the reverse strand, counting down.
CTCCTAAATGTCAATAACTCCTAAATGTCAATAACACTGCTTTCTTCTGGGTAGAAAATAACACATTCCTGTATCATTGCTGGTAACCCTGTGTGTAAACTTTTTATGGTGACCACTATTCAAAGCTTGTCTAAGTTCCCATTTATAGTATTTCTGGTATGACTTGACAATTTATTTTATCACATAAAGAGATCATGTTTTAAGGCATGATACAAGGGAGTGCTTGGGCAGGCAGAGTTGAAGGATAAGCTTTCAACCCTAACATTCATTTCCTGTGCTTGTTTTATCACCCCTAACATTACATTAGCACTGTTTTTTTGCATGGAATTCATTGTAAGAAATGGTGATTGGTTCTTCCCTCAGCCCTCTGGGAGAGTATTTTAATTAGTTTCTTGAGATATATGATAATAAACTGAAGTACAGTTGCTAAAGAAAAATTACAATTTTCGTTACATTCAGAATTTGCTCACAAGTGTCTGTGTGCAAACTGTTGCTGATGTAAACATCTTCCTTTATAAGATGTTGTGAAATACTACAAAGGTACGATTTACAGGTAAAATAAATTGTAACATATGCAAAAGCACGAGCCTTCCAAAAGATCAGGTTTTGGGAGACCTCATTGTCTGGAGAGGGTCCTGTGAGTCAGTGAGATGTCTTGCAGATGGTTTTCACATCTGGGTTCTTTTTACAGTTGAGGTCTTTGATCTGAAAATGTTACAACTCTCCTATGCCCTGTGATTTGTCTGGCAAGATGAGTTATTTACAAATGCAATTGCTCTTCTGACAACTCAGTTTTGAGTGTGTAAGTGCTGAGGTCCTGATCTGTAACCCACAAGGACTGTTGGTAGTCCTTTTATTGGTTTCAGTGGGCTTTGATTCAGATATTTGGACTTTGAAGCAACCCCCAGGTGGATTAGGTAAAAAAAGGCTTTTTACAAACAATTACAAGTTAAAGATTTAGCATGTGATGTGTCTGAAATAATTTGACAGTATTTCAAAGGCTTTTGAATTTAAATAAGTTTCTGATCTTTGTGTCTTTTCTTTTATTCCTCCAGTGGCAGATGAAAGCAAAGTTGGTTTGTTGGCCGGACACAAATCAGGTAAGCACTTCTCCTATTTTGGAGGAAAAAGTCAGCAACTTGGAAATAGTATGGGCAGTAAATTAAATTAGCTTACAGAAACTGTGGTGACTGAAAGAGTTGCAAATTAAGGCATTACTTTGTATACACTGACTCCAAGTTGTACAGTGATGAATTAGGGATTGTTCTTTGCCAGCCAAACAGTGCATGTAGCTGAGTCATTTGCAGGAAGAGCTGTAACTTTATTTTTCAGTGCAGGTGTTGTAAACTGAAGAAGATGCCTTTTCAATTAAGTGCAAGTGCAATGTGTCTTATGGAGTGTGGAGACAAACAATACACATTTTGAAAAATATTTCTATTTCTTGTTTTTTCTTCTTGCTCTGAGTTCCACTTCCATTACCAGGAATATTGAAGATAACATTAAAAAAACCTACAGTTTACAAAAAAGAATGTCAGACCTTTTCCTTTCATCGTACTTGTGTAGTAGAAATAACTTGCTTCTTCTTAAACTTTTCAGGCCATAGAAATAAAAGAAAATTAGTCTGTACTGCTGTCATTACTGTACCTACATATTAAATAAGGTCTGCACCTTATGCACAGTACACCATGGTACTGTTCAACTTGCTCTTCTTGTATTAAAAGAACTTTCAAGGAAATGTCACATAAGATTGTAATTTTTCATAAGCCACAGATAAGCTGACATAAGACATCTTAAACATTCTAGAAAACTCAAGTTATTCAGCAGTCTCTTCTGATGCTTGGAAACCCTGAAGTTCCAGGCTGCCCCTTTGTAGCATGATTGTACATTGCCTTTTTCCACTCCTTTGATAGAACTCAAAAGCTGAATTCACGTAAAGGAAGGTCAGCTATAAGATTCCTGATTGTTTATGGTATTCCTGCTCTGTGCAACTGGGTGTCCTGGTGTGGATTTTCCTTATTTGAAGATCTTTTCATGAACTTAGCAGACAAATTCTTTCTTTTTGTCATCTTTCTACGTCAGTGAACTTCTTGGATTTTCTTTCTGAATCAGGGGTAGTGCAGATGTCTTGTAACATTATCACTTCTGGGGAGAAAAAGTTCATTCAACCTTTTGTTTTGAGAATGTAAAAACTTCAGATGATCTTGTCAACTTGAAGAAGCTACAGGGTGGCCCTTGGTTTTTTCCTGTGCAGAAAAATTACTACAAACATTGCAATATCATGAAGTTTTCCAAAGATCAGTAGAATTCACTGCTATCAAAGGATATTGTAGGAAAATCTGATGAGATCATAACTCTTTGGCAATCAGTTGTGATGGGTACATTAAGCTTTATGATAGCACTTCTAGGCTCATTTGATCTTTCTTCTGCATGCTTTTCCAGATTCTTGAAAACCGTGGCTTTGAAAAGTTTTCTATTTGAAGACATCTACAAATTTTATGTTAAAATATGGACCCATGCTTATTGAAGTTTGGCTTGTTTCCTTTACTTACCCTTCATAGACCTCTTACATGTTCCTAGGATCTTTTTTCATTGACTAAATTCAGTGGTCAATAGATCACCTAAGGAACAGATATAAAGATTCTACAGGTTGGATTTCCCCCCCCCCCCCCCCCCCGGTGGTTTTCCCCCCCCCCCCCTCCCCCTTCAGAATAAAAAGAGTTAGTTAACTTCTGAGAAGGTTGGTTTGTAAATGATTGTTCTTGGTTCTGTCCACTTTAAATGCTGTTCAGTTATTTTGAAAAATGGTCTCCCCTTTCTGTGTTCCATTTCCTAACCCTTCATAAAAAGGAATCAAGCTGCAGCTTCAGCTCTCTCATTATTGCATTCTGATGTTTACTTTAAAGGTTTGTTCAAGAACATGATACTCTTTTTCTCTGGTCCCTTTTTACTGTATATTTTTTGGAATTACGTATCATATAAGCATTTTCCTGACATTCAGTCACATCACAGAACCCATGTTTTAACATCGTTCATTGTGCTGCCTTCCTATAGGTACCTTTTCCAAGAACACACTAAGGGAGACATTGCAGCTTCTTGTGCTGGGAGCAAAACACCATTATTTTCTCATTACAGAACAGAGAGTTTCCACCCTATCCTAGACTTCAGGAAATTAAACTTATTTCTCTACAGAATTAATTATCACCTACCAACAATCAATGCAATTATCCCTTCTCTCCTTCAACATGACTTGTTCTATGAAATACGCAGTTGAGTAATTGTCTCTAGGGAAATATCCTTTCTGTTCCTTCTGGGGCAGTGGCTTTTCAAGCATATAGTCTCAGCTTTTGGTATAGCTCCTGTATCCCTCACATATTACATATTATTCATCATCAGCAGGAGTTAGTAGTGTGTTATTCATTTCGAAAAGCATTATCACAATTCTGCAGAAGACCAAGGCATTAGAAGGATCTATAGCGGAAGCCCCATCTATCTTTTTATATGTTACACCCACAACTGCAGGAGGGTTTCTTTTTTTTTTTGTTCCTTAAAAAGTCAATTTGATTTTTAGAGACATGTCTGGACATAACCTGAACTTGTAAGTGTGTTCTATGGGAAGATGGCTGGAGATTTGTTCCTGTATTTCACCTTCTCTGACTTCTGGTTCTCATAGCTGCCCTGTCCTTCATTCTGCTGGGTGAAAAACTCCAGCAGTGATTACAGGTGTTCTTAGTGTAGCAAATGTTTTCCACAATCATAGAATCATAGAATAGCTTGGGTTGGAAAGGACCTAAATACCACTTCGTCCCACCCCCCTGCCATGGACAGGGGCACCACACACTAAACCATGTCACCCAAGACTCCGTCCAACCTGACCTTGAACACTGCCAGGGATGGAGCATTCACAACTTCCTTTGGCAACCCATTCCAGTGCCTCACCACCCTCACTGTGAAGAACTTCTTCCTTATATCTAACCTAAACTTCCCCTGTTTAAGTTTGAAGCCATTACCCCTTGTCCTATCACTACAGTCCCTAATGAAGAGTCCCTCCCCAACATCCTTGTAGGCCCCCTTCAGATACTGGAAGGCTGCTCTGAGGTCTCCACGCAGCCTTCTCTTCTCCAGGCTGAACAGCCCCAACTTTCTCAGCCTGTCTTCATACGGGAGGTGCTCCAGCCCTCTTATCATCCTCGTGGCCCTCCTCTGGACTTGCTCCAGCAGCTCCATGTCCTTTTTTATGTTGAGAACACCAGAACTGGACACAATACTCCAAGTGAGGTCTCACAAGAGCAGAGTAAAGGGGTAGGATCACCTCCTTTACTTGTTGGTCACACTTCTTTTGATGCGGCCCAGGATACGGTTGGCTTCCTGGACTGCAATACCACTGGCAAAAGCACTAGAGTGCTGTATTGGTGTAGCCTAGATGGCAGTTTCTGGGAAAGACTAGAGATCAAGCATTTGAAGATCCCTGAAAATTCACAAAGATGAAAAATCAGCGAACTTTAGCTTAGTTTTTCAGGAACTCTTAGCTTTTTAGAAAAGCAGTTCAGGGCATCTAGGAGGATATTATCGATAGGGAAGGGTAAGACTGTTGTAACTTAAATATAACCTGATTTGGATCTCATACTGAAATCAAGTACTGAATTCTTTGTGGCTATTTTTATTTTTTTTTCCCTCAGAAATTCTTTTTTTGTGTTCTGATTTACTGCTTAGAATGCTTTTAGTATGTATTGACTGTCTGCTGAGGTCTCTGCTGACCCAGCTCTTTCAGATGATGCAGTGCTGGAGAAAAGCTGATGAGTCTTTCTTTATGAGCTCTGACATATTAATTAGCAAAATGGGCAAAAAAAGCTTTCCTGTTTTTATTTTAATGTCACTAGACCATGCTTTTGGCTGGGGTTATGTTTCGAGACAGTTTTGAGACAAGATGAGTAGAAGATCTTATTTTCGTGCTGGCTGCTCCATGAGGAACTTGTGACGGGGCTATGGATTAGTACTTCAAGACTGAATGATACAGGGGTAGCTCTGTTACCAAGCTGAATTTGAATTAATGCTATATGGCAAGAGACAGGCTTAGGACCAGAGCAGGAAAAAAGCCCACTGGGATAGCTTGAAGCATGCTTCTGGTCAAGTTCTGCCCCTTACTGTTAATTTTGCTGACAGTGTGGTTACCAGGTTAATGTTCAGCCTGTGGGTAGCTTTAGTGTTCTGAGAAAGAAGGCTTGAAAGGTAGGTGTACAGCTAAAGCCTGCAAAGGTAAGAGCTTTGATGAGGTCTGAGTGCTGACGTACCTGGTAGGCCTCGAGTCTGTAGTGCTTCATTTATGGATAGCTGAATTATGGTTAAGATGGGATTCAGATTGGGACTGGAGATATTTTGGAATAAGGTAGGTTAAAGCTCTTGGTGTATCTCTGCATCATTTAATACCAGGATGTATTCTGCGTTGAATAAATTTTACTGAGGTTTTGTTAAGGCTAGGATGAGATTACATCTTACGACCCACGAGTGGTTGAAAAATTAGGGTTATTGATAAATTTTTTTGTATGACCCACTGGAACAGGATATGGAAAGTACAAGAGATTAAGCTTTATCGTTACCTTCAGGATAGGCTCTCCAGTCTATTGCAAGAGCTATAGTTGCAATGTAAGTCTGAGACACTAAGATTGCACTTACGCAAGTGTAAGCTGAATGTCCCTTTTGGCTTTAAGGATGAGTGACACAGGATGATCCTCATCTGTGCTCTGAGCCTCCATTGTAAAATGGCTTCAGGCTGCCTCTGGAAGCTGTGTCTGCTACATCCTAACTCTTGAGCCATTTCTAGGAAGTGTTTGTGAGAGCAGAATACCTCTTACAATGCTTTTATAGTGCAGATGATTACATTCTAGTAAACTCAGGTTTACTGGAACCCAGGTTTACTAGTACCCAGACGCAGCTAAATTTGCAAATATAAACATAACCAGGGAGGTTGGAACTAGATGATGTTAAGGTCCTTTCCAACTATTCTATGGTTTTAAGAACTCCAGCTTAATTTTTGTAGGGACAAAGTAGGGTCTGATGCAGGCAGAATCCAGCCTGTTAAAGTTTGTTCTGGTAAAAGAACAGACAGCAGACAAAACTAAAGAACTTTTTCGTCTTTTTTTTTTTTTTTTTTTTTTTTTTTTTTTTTTTTTTTTTTTTTTTTTTTTTTTTTTTTTTTTTTTTTTTTCGTTTTTTTTTTTTTTTTTTTTTTTTTTGTCTCTTTTTAGCTGGAGGAATCGTGCAAAGGTTGAGCTATTGGAACATCAGCAAAATCCAGTGGCTTATGTGTGCTTATGTAGCACAAAAGGCTCTTTTAATCAAGGATTTTGTTGGGGATTAATAATTGGGTTAGGAAGGACTACAGAAAGCTTAGTGGGTGCTGCTAGGCTTGTGTGAGACCAGTGCTGCTGGAGCAAGTTTGGCTTCTGTTTTGCTTCTGATTTGCAGGTAGCACAATTACAT
>NW_009924407.1:47993-64356 GCF_000696875.1 Nestor notabilis | reverse complement strand
TGTAGGGAAGTGGTGTTCTCCTCTCCTCATGCCAGATCTCATAATTTTGTTAAACAAGCCTTCTCACTGCTGTAGTTGTCATTAAAGCTGAGCTTTCCAAAGGGGGCATTGGATTTAGTACTGAGTTCATAAGGGTTTACATCGTGACTAGATCCACAGTAGAAAAGACTCCTGTAGATGGTTGAGCTGCCTGGCGTACGCAGGTGAAGTGCCTGTCCAAACAAGGACCTTGGACTGAAAGCGTGTCGTGTAGAGAAGCTGTCACTTATCTTTGCAGTTCTGAGAAGAGAAAAAAAGTTGATTTTTAATTCATTTCTCTTTGATAATAAGAATGTAATACTTGGCTGCATCAATCGCTCTTGCAAGTGTGAAGAGGAATTGCCTACCTGCAGACTGCAGCATATGTTAGCAATACCCATGTAGCCTAACCTAACCTGTGTATCTTGGGTTGGGTACTGGAAGCAGACAAACTGGTGGCACTGGAAGCTGTGCTGTGTGATTTTTCCCTTAGTTCAGCCAGTGTGGTGCTCAGTGCTATTTCAGTTGGACACAAAAACAAATGCAAGTATCTTTCTGTGATGCTTCAATACCCCATATTATCCATAACTCATGCCTCTTTAAGCTTTGAATCATTAAGCTATGAGTTAAGTTTGACACTTGGTTTCTGGGAATATTTTTGCAAGATTTTTTATTCTTTTACTGTTACCTTCACTTTGGGCTTCTGTCCATGCATTATTCTTTTCCTGTGATGGTGGTGGTGGTATTAATATTATCATTGATATTATCATAATTATCATCAAGAACTTTGATTGTCCAAGCAAAGTGTTCCTTTGACCATATAGTTCCAAATAAATTGCTGTCGTCTGAGAATCTGTATTGACCCATGCAGCAAGAGTCCTTTTTTTCTGCAGGTCACTTACAGAGTTAACGTTTTCTTCTATACTTATGCCTGGTAAGGTCTAAAGTCAAAGATGTTACATTCAATCTATTATTTTGTTGTGATTTGTAAGGATTTCTAGTCCATAAGTTAAAATGCTTAACTTTCATTGAATCTCTGCCTACTGTTGTATTTTTTCTTACCTTCAAACACAGCTTGTTTAATGAAACTAGGATGATACGTTGATTTACTTAGTACTCTATGCCAATATGGCTTTACTACCCTGTTTTTAGTGCACTTTATTTTTATTCTGTGTTTTAATGTGTGTAATAGTTTCCAAGTTATAGGTTGTTCTAACCATCTACATTGGTTAGAGCTGGGAGTGGTAAGGGGCCTCATTTAACATTGCCTAGTTGCACAAGAACCAAAACTGTGTTTTGACCAAGCCTATGGGACAGGACAGCACAATACTGAATAGCTGGGCTGCAGGATTTTTTCATGTCTGAATGGTCCAAGTCTGGAAGTCTGTAGGAATAAATCCAGAGCCTCAGCTTTCATGAGCTGACTCTTAAGAATTAGTGTTGAGATAAATGGTCTTTTGATTTTTCTAGTATTTAGAGTGCTAAATATAATGTATGAACGTTTAGTCAGAAAACCTAAAAAAGTATGAATGTTTAGTTGGAAAACCCTTCATTTGTCTGTTGGAACTTCATGTATTTTAACCCATCAGAGATAGAAAAGTGTATTGAAACAAGATGAAAGCAAAACTGGAACTTGAGCAAGAGAAGCTCAAACTGGACATCCTGGATATTGATTAATTTTTATTTATTAAAAATGGGACTGATGCATCAATCATATCCCCCACACACTATCAAATGGTATGTATTTCTGCATGAGTAGTTTGATGTTACACTGCCTCAGGAAAAGGAAGGCTGGACACTTCAGCTCCTATGCTTCAAACAATTACTCTGAGTTAACAGAACTTGCTGTATTGTTGAATTTGAGGAAAGAGCAGTTTGTTGATCAAAATCTCTCCTGAATGCCAGGCTAGCGGTCTTTACAGATCCCCTTGCCTGCCAGGCCTATGTGGCTGATAAGCAGCTCTTATGGATAAACCTAGTTAGATAGTTCTCCTCTATGGAGAGAAACAAGCTCTCAGTTTTACTCTGAGAAGAATCATTTTATGCCCCTAGTAACTCACCAGCTGTAACTACTCCTTTGACGGCTTTTTTTCCCTTGTTTTTGAAGACTTTATTAGCTGTGTGATGATGATTGTTGTGACCCCTTTTTTTGTTAGGTCCTGAGAAAGTCATGTGTTGATAAAAATCCCTCACTTGAGGGTGCAGTTTGATGTTACTGTGTTGATCTAAATCAGCTTGCTGCTGCCGAAAAAAGCAGTCTTAGTCACCATACCTCCTACCCACAGCTGCCTGGTTCCCATTACTTCTGTTATTCCAGTCCCACAGCTTAGCTGGTGAGACGGTTGAGAGAGCTAAAGCAGCCAAACACTAAAACAAGACAGACAAAAGTGAATAGTGCTGGGCTTACCTCCTGGAACCACTCATTTGAGAGAGGCAGGCTTGCGTGCCAGTACCGGGGAAACTCGGCAAGTAGATGAGTGGACATGAGAACTATGGCTTTTAGGGGCAGCTGTCTATTAAATCACTTTATCTGCTGTGTCAGACCATACCCTTATTAAATTCAAACGCCAAACTTACACTGATTTTATTTGGTTTTTTAAAGACTTTTAGTTGCCATGGATAAAATTACTTCCCAGTGGCAGGAGCAGGGAATAAAAAAAAGGCAATAAATTCTGCAAACTGAAGAAGAGCATCCCTGCTGTCTCATCCTTAAATTGCAAGAATCTTTTCTTAAATCACTTATTCACTTTGATTTTATGAATTCTTTGTGTTCTGTGACTGACTCTTAGTGTGCATTGTATTAAGTGACAGCAGAGCAGTGCCCATTGATCTTTCTTTGAACTACAGTTAAAGTGGATAGATTTGATCTGCTGAGAACGATAACAAACTTGCAGGAGAAACCTGTTTCCCTCTGACGTTCTTGTATGAGATTTAGGATCTAGAGCAGATCTGAACGTAGACCGACTGCAGTGCGGATGCAGATTCAAGGGTCTGTGGTTGAGGTTTTATAACATAGCATAGTTGATTTAATGTTTTCCTGTCTCCTGAAGAGGATCCTATGATTCCCTTATATTCACAAATGCCTAGCCACGTGTTTCTGCCTCCTTTCTGTCTATGCCAGCATTATTATTGCTATAATTCTGAGAAGAGCTGTTAGGGGGAGCTAACCTAGCAGGAAAATAATTCTCAAAAAAAAGAACAGTATTCTTCTGGTTTAGCCAAGGGAGCAAGAAAAAGGAAGTTCAGGAGAAGAGAAGAATGATTTTGTAACTGAAAGTTTTTGATCCTGGGATCAGCCTGAGCTGAAGGAAGTTGACCAGGGTGGAAGGGGTAGAGAGACACATCTGAGGAAGAAAGCGTGGATGAAAGAAGATTTGCAGATCTTCAGAGATGTCTTTGTGCTGAAAGAAAGGAAGTGGGGGAGCAAATTTGAGTGTCTCATTCTTATCCTGAAGACTAAACTGAAAGTGAGTTTCTGAGAGGTCTGTTTAATGGCCAGTGAAACTTGGGTTTGTATTTTTGACTGTGTGGTATTACTTGCTGTTAAAGGGCTATGGCTATCTTTTAGCTTTTCTGGGGCTGTGAAACACTGGGTCTGGTCCTGTCCTAAGGAATGAGAAAAGATTGAGCAGTCCTTGGGAGCAGCTGAGTCTGACAAGCAGGGTGAAGTTTTTGTAAGTGACAGATTGAGTGAACAGGCAACTCAGACAGAAAGGACAATTTTCCTGAAGAACCACAGGGACTAGGTAGGGTTTCCTTCAGTCCAGCTGATCACAGAAAGCTGCTGATCGAGAGAACAAATGATCTTGTAAAAGCATAAGTTGAGCAGAAGCTTTTATTTCATTCTGCCTCACCCAGCAAATGTGAATTCTCGCTGCTACCCAAGTGTGGTAAAACAACTGACAAGGGCTTTGACAGGAAAACCCTTTCCATATTCTCACTCAAAAGTACATGTACATCTGCCCAGAAGTCCTGAACAACTTGGACTTCTCTGTGAAGAAAGCTTGTGCCCTAAAAGTGTACCAAAGATTGATACTTCAGTTTGACCCTCACAAAATCAAAATTAAGAGTTCCTGCAGATGGGAAGTATAAAGAGCACTCCTGTGAATGCATAGCTACGGAAATGGCTGCCAAAGCTGTGACATTAAGATTATTACAGCAAGATGCTGGAGAGTGATGCTGGGTGTCATGAATGCCTCATTTTCACGTGTGGGTAAACTTGGAGTGGAAAGTCTAGATGGCAGTAATGATGGTCTTTTCTCAGAGGAGAAGGCCTGGTCTGGCAGATATCCAATCTGCAGTCTTCAAAAATAAACAACAGAGGTGAAAGATTTACTTCTTTTCCATCACATCGCAGCAATATGGGAATTATGCATTATCCAGTAAGAGTTGTCGGCATCCAGGGGTTGCAAATCAACAGCCTTTTTCCTTGGAGAGTATTCTTTGCTCCAGGAGCGGAGAAAGGGGCAGGAACTTTGTTTAATGTGACCTGGGAAATGTCATGCTCAGCACTTAGGCAGTGTTACAGCTTCCTTATGATGGAGAAGTGACTAGGAAAAAAAAACCCCAACACACAAGAATTTTTTCCAGCCACGATACTCATACATTCATATTTCTTCCACCTCCTGGTTTTTTTCCTCTTTAATTTCCTGAAATGATTCTGGGCATATTGTTATATTAGCTGAGGCGTGGGGGTGAGGGGTGTTAATGCTCACACTTCATAGATGCTATTTATCCCCCTGGTCAGTATTGCCAAATATTGTTCTGTGCAGAATTCAGTGAAGCAAGTCAAGAGAGTATTAAAAACCCTGGAATGTTCAAGTAGTATGAAATGAAAAAGTACAGACTTCTAACAGTTATAATGAATGCATCCACTTACCATAAGACCTTCTAGTATTTGAAGTGGTCATCTTTCTGTGGTAAATAACTTCGCATCTGCAGAAGCCTGTATCTGTTGCATGCTGACATACTGTCTCTAGTAAATGGTGTGGTGCTGGCATGAGTTATCAGCTGTAGGCTGCTTGGGGCATGTGTTCTCTTCCTCAGACCTGGTGATGCTTTTGACTGTGCAAAAAGTGAAATTCTACTTTGAGTCTGCCACATTTTATGTCTTTGCTGAAAGTTGCTGCTTTGAGCTGGAGCTTCCTACTGCCTTGTATTCCAGGTTGTTCCTGACAGGAGGGTAGGAGAACTTGTAAGCATAGTGGATGTGTCTGTATGAGGAGTACAGTACTGGGCAGAAATAAAGCTTTGTCTTTCTTCTGCAGAAGTGGTTATTAGGATGTGAGATCTTGGCATCTCTGGGTCCTGGAATGCCCAGTAAGAATCCTTACTAAATTTGATTGGAGATGGCAAAAAAAACAAAACAACTAGAAAGCTGGCATTAACCCTTATCAAAGCATAAGAAACAGTAAGTTTGAAGAATGTAAAGAATTTGGTTTGCTTTTTATTGAAACTGTGGAGATTCAAATTAAGGCACAGAAGCCAGCAAAAGAAGTTTAATGTTTAAAATCCTGGGGGCTTCCTGCTGAAAGGTGATCTTTAAATCAGAGAGCTTCTCTGGTGATGGTGCCTGAACAGATGGCTCATGAAAGTGCCTGCATGACTGATAGTAAGCTGGTTTCCCTCATGGAACACATCCCCTTTGGCCCAAAGAAGAAAGCTGAAAACAGCAATTGGATCTATTGGGTCTCCTGCTTTTCTAAGGCTCTTTAGCCATCAGCCCTTTAGCTGGTGACAGCCAGACTGCATCCATTTCAGAAAGCAGAATGAGTTGCCTCAGACTGCATCTTCTGTAATTGAGGAGAAACTGATGATGTGACCCTAATGCCCCTGGGTAACATTTACCTCCCTCTGCAGTTAGAACTGGAGTCACAGCCTTCCTGCCAATCTGTTCTCTGACTGTTGGTTTCATGTTCCTTCAAATAGTACCTGTGCATTTTTTAAGGTTTGTGGCGAATGATCTGCAGATGTTCAGGAAAGGCCTTCAGAGTACTAGGTACTAAAAAGTTGGCTGTGATCAGTGTTGGCAGCTACTGTGGTTCTTTTAGTTGCTTATTGTGATCAAAGAGACCAACAGCCACTGCCGAATGCCTCATTTTATTAATCCTTTCCCTCCAGGAGCTGGGTTTTTGCTGAGCTTAATATTCAATGCTGGCAGTGGGTATCCTGAAGTCATTGGTGCCAAGGAGTTAATGAATTTGGAAAACTTCCCAGATAATACATCTGGCTGAGTAACTTACATTTCGGAGTATGAAGTATGAGATGTAGAAAGAAGAGCACTGAGCTAAATGAGCTACTGGCTGAAGAGGGGAAAGGGACACTTTTTTTTAAACTAGTTGACTGAAAGTTAAAAATGACTTAGCCCCACAGACACAACTGTTGTTTGGGGTTTCTTTGTTTTGTGTGTGTTTATGGGGTTTTTACATTTTGTAACGCTGTGTATTTGCCAGTTACATTACCTTCTGAGGCTTGGCTATAGAGAGGGAAGCATTTGTAATTCTTCACTTTGAATGATTCTTCTTAATTTTTTATTTTGAAGTCTTATCATGTTGCCATGTCAATAAGAAGGATTTTGAAGGTAGCTACCAGTAATTGCTATTTCTAGTCCAGCTCACTTCTGGAATAGTATCTTGTACAGTGTTTGCCTTCCATAACATTTGAAATCAGGTTTTATTATATAAAGTGGGTTGCTGGCGCTATTTATTAATGCACATCTTTGTGTAATAAAAGCTGTGCAGAGCAATATGGTTCAGAAATTAACTTTGAAGAAAAGAATTGCATTGCTATTTGTATATCTCATGAAACAGCATTATTTTTAGTGGGTCTTTCAATACAGCAATGCTACTTAGCACTTACCTACACAGCACTCAGAAAGTATCCAGAATATCATCCCTAATTAAGTGTCCTACTGAAATGCTTTTTTCTGACCTAAGAGCAGAGCAGGAGAGTGTTTCTGTACATAGCAGTGGCAACCCAAATGGAAAGCATTTCATAGAAGAATAGAAAGCACTTCTTGAGTTACCTCTGACTACCAGCAGGTACTTTCCTTGTATCTCAGGGAATGGCACCATGCTGCCCTTTCAAAATATATCAGCTTTTTGTAGTGTTTACTCTGGTTTTTCTGCCTAATGTCTTGATAGATAAGATTTCTCATTGGCTTTAATTTAGTCTTGCATGGAGTGATGTAATGTCCAATAATTTTGTTTTGCCTTCGAGTAATAAGCATAATGATTGGTATCTTAACCCTATGAGTGCACAGAAGATCCCTATTGAACCAAGAACAAACTTACTTGAGTTTTTTAAAGAAATTTAAATGCTGATTTTTTTATTTTCTTTTTCCCCAAGTAGTCTGACACCTATACTGAGGCTAATCTGTATCTGACTCCTGGCCTTTTAGTTATTCACCCTCTGTTGTGAAAATCTTTTCTTAAATCCATCCCTCCACTTCAAGCTGGCTCTTACATCTAAAAGAAACTTTTGTGGATTGGATGTCTGTTTGGTAGGGGAGCAAATCTGTGGCCTGAAAGCTTCACCTCAAGATTTTCAAGGACATTAACAGACTTAGCCCTATTATATCTACATAATCTTTATTTGATCGCGTTCTTTTGGACATCATGATACTAGTTCATGCAGAGCCTTCTGCCTACTGTTCTGCTTGTGATCTTCCTGTGTCCCCCAGGACCAAGAGAGCACACAGGGCGTAGTCTCTCCTCCTGGGGACAGGTGCTGGGAACAGTTGTTTGCACAGTATGTTTCAGTATTAGCATTGGGTTTTTTCTGTGAGACCATCTCTTTCTTCTGTTCTGTTGTTGCTTGCTTCCTAAGTTCAGAGACTGAAGGGAGTAGGAAGGAGCCATTCTATCTGGTGTGAATAGTGGGCTCAGGGCAAAGCAGTGAATTCACTGGAGAGAGGCAGACCCTAATTCTACAATTTGCCCAATTTCAGAACACTGCTTTCCTTAGTTCCATGATAGCAGCAACACCCTGACTGCCACACTGAAAGCTTAAACAGGGATCAGTTCCCTTCCAGTGCCATGGTCAGGACCTGGCAAACAGCAGGAAAAACAGAAAAGAACTAGAACTTGGCACTAGAAGCTTACATCCATTACAGAAGGGTGATTTCTGTTACATAGGTTGCAAACAAAAACCTCAGTTAACTTGCTGTGGCGGTTTTCAAGCCTCTCTGTGCAATAGGACCAGAACAGAGGATCTGGCATTGATTTGTTTGGGTTTTTCATGTAATTACAATTTTTGTTGCTATCTGCAGTTGGCAGAAATTCCTGTGTTCAAAAAAGGGGTTAGTGTTTTTTTTTCGTTGCCAGTTGTAATACTGCTGTTGACAAACAGAGATGTTATGAAAGAGAAATCCAATATAGTGTGGTTATTCAGATGCCTCTTTTTTATTGCTTTATAATTGGCTCAGATGCCTAATTCTGAAAACAAAATGACAAAATTGTTCAATCGAAGCTTCTAGAGTTTCATTCTTTTCTAAAAAATAGCACACGGGCTTTAATTTTAAAGGTACAAAAAAGAACAAGCATTACAATCAGGACTAAATTTTGTTAGCTGTTGCATCAAATTGCTCACTGCTTGTTACCAAAATGTATGTCATAAAATAGCTACAAAGAATAATTCTCAGTCTCAGTTTATACCCAAAGAACAAGCACATTTAAAAAAAAAAATGCAGGAGAAAAATTATTTCTTACAGTAATTCTTTTTCTGGCATCCTCTAAGAAATATGGGTAAATCATTAAGACTCAGGAAAAACCTTTGCTCTCCTTTACACATGGTTTGCTTTTTCTTTTCTCTTTTTGTGTATAAAGTATGGGTGTAGTGTGCAATAGTCACTATCATGCGTGACACATCCCATTACAGATCCTGTGAAATCGGAGCTGTTTGAAGTAAAACTTTCCATTCAAGTGTCAATTGAAGCCTGGGTTTTATTTGCTTTTTTTTGACAGAGGTTGTTCTTTTACTGTCTCCTAAAATAACTCTGGTAGTTGTTTTTTTTAGGAGAAGAAAAAGTAAGAATACATGGCTAGAGGCTAGGAAGATAGCAAGCAAGTGGGGGTTGGAGGGCAGCTAGAAAAGGATGCTGGGGATAGGGGAAAAGAGAGACTGGGCATGTGGCTAGGTGAGAAGATGCAGTATGGGATGCAGTGTGGCTGGCAACAGAGGGAAGGGGAAGCTGGCTTGTTCTGATCTAGCACAGTTGATCTGGAAACCACATGGGAAAGAAAAGGGTAGCAGCCAGCCTTGAAGTAAAGAAAACTGCTTTTTTCTGGTTTAGAACAAACAAAACCAGACAATAAAAATAATCTAGGAAACTATCAAACTCTATTAAAATGCAAGTCTGAAGGTTTAAGGTGTTAGAAGTAGGCAAACGCTAGCTGTAAGGATGTCTTCTCCAGAAGCAAATCACACCCTTTTTGTGAATGCTGATTGTGTGAGCCTACATAACCAAAGCCTAATTCTTCCCAAAGACTATACTTTCAGCGCGCAAGAGAAATCTGCTTAAGGGTAATGAAGGCTGTTGTGTAAGGCCCAACCCTCGCCTCATTTATTGTTGGAGGTCAAAGTGTTGCGTTTACTATGGTTGGAGGATGTGATGTTAGTGGTGTAGATTATCTCAGGGGAAAAGAAACATCACTTCTATTTTCTAGCCATTAAATTCTGCTCAAATTATTTTCTAGCTCTGCCTGTATCTCAGAATTACTGGGGGCCTCTAGGTATCTTCAAACCACATGCGGTGAAATAGTCAGGCTGTTCTTCACCTTACTGGTGCTTGACCTGCATATGTGCTGATCTGCAGAACTGCTCAATGCATTCAGGCGGCAACCAAGGCCAGAGACAATAGTACTGTGAGCCCAGGAAATGCTACATGTTAAGTATTCAGAAGAGGGAGTGGAGGACAGGAGAATCAGGCCTTGAGAGTCTTAAAATCTTCCTGTTTCAATTCCTTGTCTCTGAGGCACAGATAGTATATGTTTGTCTTAAAATGATCTTGGTGTTTTAAACAGAGCTTACTACCATCTGAGGTGTTTCAGACAAAGACACATGTAGGACTGCTTAATGTTGATGTCAGAGCAGATATTAAAGCATGTGTTGAGTAAGAAATGGTGGTAATTGCTGTACATGTGGAAGAAGATACTTGTAGGTCTTTCCTGAAAGAAGGAAGCTGGAGTTTTGTAAATAAAATTGTCATAATGTATTTGGGACATAATTAAAGTCTCTTACAGTCAGTTAAGGGTAAGTTAACCATGGGCATCTCTGCTGTGGCATTCTCCAAGCCGAAGCGCTTTTCTCTGCAATGTTAATAGTACTCTTTTAAGGTCATTTTTTGTATATAATTTTAATACATAGTCTGTTGCTTTAACCACTTTCATTAAAATTTTATGAGCCTTTTCAGAAAATCAGACAGGAAAATGCAAATAAATTACGCATTTTATTTAGTATGTAGTAGATACAGTAATACCGTATGTGTAAACAAATAAAAATGTTTCTTTATTAATATAGCAAACACTATGTAGAAAGATCCTGCTGTAGTCTATAAACCACATATGCTTTAAAGAATCACTTTGAATTTAAGTAGCTAGTGCTGCCTGGGCCTAAACCTCAGGATTGGAACAATATAGAGTTATAGTATAAAAAGGTTAAGTATCTTAGCTATTATAAATAAAGTGGGGGGAGTTGTGAGTTACAGGGCACAAGATCGAAGCTGAAACCTCACAGCATTCATTTTTCTGAGAGCAAGTACTTAATATTTTATAAAATCCTATCCCTATATAGACTCTCTGCTTGCCTGGTTTTCTTTTTCCTTTTCTACCTTATTTTTCCTGATGTGGAAGTAGTCTTTTAAAAGTCTGACCTGAGCACTCACCCATCAGCACAGTGGTATTTGTCTGTGATTAGCTTATCTGTCTTTTATAATGCTCCTTCAACCTACAAGATGCCAAAGCAACAAAGTATGTGTAGGTAGTGAATGTTATTTTAGTGGTAAGAGATGTGAATATATACTTGATTGCTTCAAGTCAAAATAGCACGTTCACTTAACTTCTATTTGATAAGAAAAACCCCCAGCTTCCTGGCACCATATATGCAAATCAACACAACCATTTTTCCATCATTTTGTTTGGGGGTTTTGGGTTTGGTGGGGTTTTTTTGTTGCTTAGTTGGGGTTTTTTGTAAGATATTTTTTGTTTGGTGTTGTTTGGTTGTGGTTGGCTTTTTCTCTGGTGTTTTGCTTTTTTTAGGGGAATCTTGGCAAGGTTCTGACACCTTTTTTTTATGTTTAGTATTCATGTCAACTGGGGATGCAAGAATCTCCTGATACTCACCTAGAGAAAAAGAAACAATAAAATGATCACATGTAGAGCAAAATCTGCCCTTGTTTGTTCTGAGAAGTTAACTACCTTGTTAGGTAGTCCTGCTCGTTTCAGTGTTCCTCAAACCTCAGCAACAAGAAATGCTTCTGCAACACTAACTCCTTTCAGACATACGTGAATTGGCATCAAAAGCTCCACCTCTTTCCTTCTATCTTCTGTCTTGTTACAGCAAATACTTTAAGATCCAAACTGGAGGAAGGAAACTTAGACATTTTTGAGGAAGTTTTTATAGCTAAAGAAGCAAAGGCAGTAATTCTTCTCTCAGTTTAATGATGAGTTACACTTACAGTGTATGAAGAGTCTTCACTTGCACTGTAATTTGCATTAGCAGAACAGAGTGCCCATTTTGTTAGTGATTTTTAGAAAATGGAAACCAGGAATGACTGCTCAAGTAAGTAGAATCAATAAACAGCAAAAGAGCCAACAATACTAGAATAACTAATACTGAAATATGCTTTTGCGATGTGAGCTTTTATGTGTTGTTATCTTTGGTAGGGAACTGTTCTTAAACTTCAAATAGAATTTCTTAGTGCCTTCATATAAATCAATTGCCTGTAGTTTTCAGTTAAGCAGTTTAATTGCTTAATCAGACTAAAAAAACCTAGTGATTAAAATTTAACAGTCATATGGTGTAAGGCAATTTTAGTATTAGTTCTTATTCAGGGTAGCTGGTTTAGCTCAAACTGAATGAATCAGAAAGTGGTATGTCTGTAATGTGCTTTAGCATACAGGAATATCATTTAAGTCTTCTCTGAGGGTTAAGAGCACAGACATAGAAGAATGACAGAGTCAGCAATAAGACCATATTAAAGCTGCCACAAAACACCAACTCCAAATCAGAGGGCTTCTGCGCTAAAACAGATTTAAGGGTGGTTGGGTTTTTTTATGATCTATTTTGAGAAAAATTAACCCATTCCGTGAACAGCATCTAAGCAAGAAGGGACTGTACTGTCGGAACTGACTTAAATATCACAAACAGTTCAAGAAAACATAAGGCAATTCTGTGTTCGGCTCTTCTACTTTGCTGTTAAGAAGAAATGAATCACTAATGTTGTCTTTAAAAGATTGGAAGGAACTTGTTATTAGCTCTGTTACGGGCTGCAGCTTGCAACATTCATCTGAAGTACTGTACTTACCTTAACAATTCAGGTTCAATATGAATGTGAAATCTGAGTAAATTAGTATTATGCCAAAACATCTGTTTTTTCTGTTTAAAATAGAAAACATCTGAGGCATAGGAGCATAAAGGGAATGTAGCAGGAGATGAACTGTCTTTTACAAAGTGTTTACAAATTGTAAGGAAATCACTGCAGAAACAGAGATCTAAGGCCTGGCCACTCAAAATTTGAGGTGGTATTTGCAGAAATACAGGTTGTCTTGATCAAAAACTATTGGAGGTACTGAATAGAATTCTGTTTTCAGTTGGTGTAATACCAAGTGCAGTGAGGTTTTGGCCCATGGTTAGAAGGTTCTGTGTGCTTTCATTATGCAGGTAATGAAGAATTGATGAGAACAGGAAGCAGTGTCATCTTTATTTTGGAGGGGGTTTTGTTTGTTGTTCTGGACACCTTTCATTTGTATCACATGACAAGATAACAGTGGTCATGCTGAATCAGACAAAAAGTCTGTATAGCCTTTGTCCTCTTTCTGATACCACCAAATGCCAATGTGCAATGAAAAATACAAAGATACGACAAGTTTATGTCTTTTTTTCTCCAAGAGCTCTCCTTGCCTTCAAATATTCAGAGACTTAAAGACTGAAGGTAAGAACAGTTTGTATTCATCTGCTAAGCTTCAACAGATTCTGCTTCTCCCGAGTTTTCTTGCTTCCCTTTGAAAACTGCAAACATTAAGTATCCACACACAAAAAAAAAAAAACCAAACAAAAAAACCCCAAACTAAATAAAATTTTTCACATAACTGTTTATCAGGGTTGTTGCTGTGAAGAGAAATTATGATTGATTATCCATTACTTGCTTTTTCTCTTACGGGAAGATATGAACACAACTAGTAGATTCCTGCTTCTTCCTGTGGGACTGCTTTTTGGCAGGGAGGCCAAGTTGGCATATAGTAGAAGAACCGTTAATTTTTGTATTCTAATAACATTAACCTCAGTGTTTCAAATTCTGATTTTTAGTTTTACGCTCTGAAGTAAATTCCATAGTACGTATCACAATCCAATACGAGGATTGACATACTCATTAAAGGTTGAGGGAAGAAGCTGCCGGGCAGCTCTGATTAACCATGTGATAATATGCATGAAGTTTGAAGAATTATATAAATATTGAAGTAATTGATTGCCATAAGTCTATACTCAGCCACATTATGGCTTGTTTTGCATTATCTTGAGGAAATGGAATGGCATGCATTTCACAGATTAACTGAATTTCCCTCTTAATGTGGAGAAAATACTGGCCTGCAGTCAGAGAAGGAGTAAATAAGGCAAAAATAGTTGACAAAGAATAAGATATGGGGTAGAACACAGATGTTAAGTGTTCACTCTTGATACAGAGGAAAGAAGAAGTTAGAATACTCATATAGATGCTAGAAGTTTTTTATGTAAGGTAATCACTGAATGTGAGAACTATTTTCTTATGCAGTTAGTCAACTTGGAAAAGTTAAACTGCAGCACTAGCCACTGTAAAAAGGCAAATGAAAATGTTCTGATATTGCTAGAGAAATCTGGCAGAGTTACTTAATATCCTTGAAATTTTTCAGCATGTTTGTGCATTTGTTCTTAATGCAGATGAGACTGGCTTTTGTTGTAGTTGGAGCAAAAGTTTGTAATTTCAAGAATTTTAGTGGTAGTCATTATTTTTATATCTGCTAAAGGGCTAGTAATGCTAGTAGTCTTACCTAATTTTTGTATAGCATTTAGAAATGCAACTAGGAAGCAACAGGATTACAAAGAATGAAGTTTTACACCTTTATGTGGTATGACTGTGTATGTATAGCCAAATATATTTGCCTTCATGTGTAAGTAAACTGTGCGTTTATGGGATTTTGAAGGCAAAGAGAGATCGATGTGCCTTCCTTTTAGTATTAAATAAGCTAAATATAAAATTCAAAATGAGATTACTAGAAAGAAAAACATCTATTGTTGCAAATAATTCAGGGTATTGAATAGCAATGTCATTCGCAATATCATTTTAGAATCTGAAGATTTTACACCTGCTAACTCTCAAATTGACATAACAGAAAAAGGTTACAAAAATACATTTTCTTTTTATTTATTTGTGCCGTATATCTGACAGCATTTCTTTGTACACAGGTTCATTTCCTGGTTTGCTGATGATCAACAGTAACTCCTGCTTTGCACATTAATCTAATTACTTTGTCTCCATGAAGGTGTTCTGGGGACAGGTCAGGCCCTACTAAAGTTAGCTATCAATCTCGAGCAAAACCAAAGCTGTAATTAAGTATCTGCAGATTAGTATTTCAGAAGTTAGCATTGTCCAGCATATTTTGGGTGGATTCCATCAATTTTCACAAAGACCCAGCAAAGCATCAACAGAAGAGGAAGCCGTTACTTCAAATAAGAAAAAGAATAACACAGAACACGTTACTTGGAAAGTGGTCTTTTAAAAATACTTAAATACTTGTTATTTGTTCTAAATGCTGTAGAACTATAAAAAGAACACAGTGAGAACTGCCTGTTCCTGTAGAACAGTTGCCTTTGCAATACCAGATTTTGAAATTTCATCTAAGAATCCTACCACCATATAGCTGAAATAGATCAAATTAGGCACCGAGTTTTTCACCTGATTTATGGTAGTGTATCAGTTTTCTGATACAGTTGATTAAAAGTCTGATTATCCAAATGCATCCTGATCTAAGTAGATTTTGGTTCATGCTTCAAGAGTGCATGGAGTCACTGAGCAGAATTATGTGTTTTCCAGTAATAATGAGTCCCAGCTTAGATGAAACCTTTGTTTTTCCAAGATAAACCATCTTGGATTAGTCTGTATTAAAATGTAATTTAATTGTTCTTAGCCTGTATCAAGTTATCTTTGTTGCTGCTGCTTACCATCTCATTAAACCTGGAGAAATTCGGAATTTTTTTATCATAATTTAGGACAGTACTTTGACTAACCTTCTCCAGAAATGTCCCCATTGGTTGATAAGGGATGTTGCCAAGATGAATTGGAATGACCCTTCCGTCTCTTGGCCCTGTGTTTCTGCAGTCTGGTACTGTATTTGAAATATATTTGTATATACTCTTCATTTATTGGGCAAATGAAAGGGAACAAGGTAATGTGATTTACACATAGGCAAGAAAAATGGATAAGAAAAATCGAAAGGGAAGTTTGTTTTCATTTGCTACAGTTAAATCATATTCTAAGTTATTCCATGCAGCAATTCCATTTGCTTTTCTAATTTGCCATTTGAACACATTGTAGCAGTGCAAAACTGCATATTGAAAAGGTTCTAAATACGTAACTCAGTAATTAATAGAGCAACATCTTTAGTATACTAAAACTTGCTTCAGGAGAAAGAATTTAGAGATCTGGGGAGGTTCCCTTTTCCATGGGGGATATTAAAGGCTACGTGCACTTTTGCTAAACATCTAAGAATGTAATGAGGTTTTCAAAAAATACATATTTGCAAAACCAGTTTTATTTGATATCTTATTCATATGCTTGCCTTTTTTTTCTTTTTAATAACCTTTTCATTAAAATGACACATGATGACGCATCTAGCAAGGGAGCTGCAGACCTCTCAAGGAAGGGTTGTACTATTCATGCCCAAACAAATGTAAAGCAGTAAATCGTACAGACTAGGTCTCAAACCAGTAAAAGTAAAGTAGTATTTTGACTTTATTTTTAAGCAAGGCTGGGATTGTAATCCAGTTGTGAATCATGTCTGTTAAAAACCCAGAAGACAGCCAGATGTCATTGAGCGCAAGTCTGTGCCTTTGCACACTACAGAACAGTTCTGCAAAAATCCTTTGCTGCAGC
>NW_009924407.1:0-47962 GCF_000696875.1 Nestor notabilis | reverse complement strand
TCCTGCTGTTTGTTCCATGAATTGGACATGATTTTTCTAAGGCTTCAGTTTTGTGGCAGAAAGCCCTGAAAATACTTTTCATGTTTTAAGACCTTCTCAGTACTAAAGTCTTTATCTTACTTACATGCTCTCTCTGCTCACGTGATCCTCTGCCTTCTTGAGTTTCCTACTAAGCTTTGCAACTTATTTAAACACATAGGCTAAGGACCGTGTCTGAATATTCCTTTCTAGCTTCTGGTGTGTCGGTAGATTGGATCATTGTAGTTGCTTGAAAATGTGCACATGGAATATCATTCTGTGCTCACGTACCTGTGGGAGTGCATATGTATTTCCGTTTACCCAGATCCAACTATTGCTGGACATGTTAAAATTAAACTTTCCTTCCCTAAAAGCTGAGGGAAGGCCCTAGTTCACAGCACATTTGAACACAAAGTTTGAAAGGTTTCCTTTCAGTCCTTTTTGAATTATTGGTGAATAGAGGAAAAAAAGAAAGTATTACCCTGCTGGAAGAATATAGTTTTCTCAGTCCTCAGTTATTCAGATATGGGAGGAGGGATGTGTATTCTTTGGGGTTTTTTGTTTTTCTAAAAACAATCATCATCTCTAGAATGTGAGACCAAGAGAAGTTTCAGTACAAAACACAGTTTAGTGGCAGGTAAGAAAAAATAAACAGTTGAACCATGTAAAATAAAGCTAGGTTAAAGACCTGAGCTCACTACAACTATGGATTCAGCTGTGAGGGAGCTATAATAAAATAATGTTATCAAATTCTTAAGCATTCAAATGATCTTAAAAAATCTCACTAGGAAATAAAAAGGAACCTTTACTGAGAACTTTTGCTGAAAACCTACATAATCCTTTCAAATTCTATAGGGTTTTTGAGTCAGAGCTGTGCCAGATAACGGTTTCTCTTTGTTACTAGTATGTTTGATAAAATTCTGCATATCCCCATTAAGAGTTGGATTTTGACGTCAGCTTTTCAAAACTGTTTCAAGACAAATATTATTAAACTTGCAAACAAAGTGATTTCAAAAAGATGAGTGCCTTTGTGAATGGCCTCTGTCTGTGTGTGTATGTAGATAGATTGATTGCAGGTATATATGTGCCTTTTTTATAGGTTATCTGCTGACAACTTCGAGCAAAATGTGCATTAATTTCTTAAACTCAAAATTAACCTATGCACTTTAAATATGTACGAATAAACTGCAGAAAATAGGTTTTCGTAACTTCTTCTGGAAATCAGTCTCTAAACTCAACCAAATGTAAATTAGGAGCAAAAGATGGGAGTTCACTACTTCTTTTGGTCTGCATTATTTTAAAGTGCTGTAAGGAACAAGAGATATTACATTTCTATGCTAATAGGACATACTAATCACTGGAAAAGGTGATTCTGGTTTTGTTCAGGGTTTATGAAGAAAGGATTATTATTGGAAATGGCTCATTTACTTTGTGCCTGAGACAGAAAGTCTGAGTCCTCTGAAGCTTTTGTAAATATACGTTGCAGAATCTTCCCAGACTGAGATGTTTGCCTGTTTGTAGTTGGCTAATCCAGAAGTGTTTCCCTGATAAGGTTAATGCCCAGTTAATTGCTCCTAGCCTTGACATACAGTTTAATTGCTACTTGGCCAACATATGTTTGTTGCTTGCTCTATGTAGAATTCTAGTGGATGTAGTGATGCAAACCATGGACTGGTGGAGGGCAAACAAAATAAATACAGTATTTTATGTTCTTTTAATTCAGGGCCAAGTGGATTTGGATGAAGTGTTTATTTAGTTTGCTGGCTGCTTCAGATGCTGTGGCATATTGATTCCTTTTATTACTAGCAGCCATTTAACCTGACCTCTCTCAGATCCAGTATTTTAAAAGCCATAAATTTTAACTTTACTTATGAGCAAGGACTGAAATGCTGTGAAAGCCTTTTTATTAGCAGAGCTTTGCCTTACTCCATGTTCATGTGTCACCCATGGCAACAATATTTAGAGCATCTTAAATTAGAGCGGCTGTTGGGCAGTTTGGTGGTGGTGGGGTTAGCAATAAAGATAGCTCATAAATGTCTCAAACATGCAGGATACTTTGATCAGAGTGTGGGCAGGTGTACAAAAGCAATGCCATTATTAGCAAAATGTATCCTTTTTTCAGGTTAGTCTATTAAAAATCTAACTTTCTTAGTCTTAATATTCACAGATAAGGAAAAACACATGTAGTGGAAGTGGCTTATATAATTTAATTTTTAAGTGCAAGTTGAATTGGCGAAACTGAAATGCATTTTTCTTTGTTGCCGTGGTTTAGCTTTTGTTTTACAATAATTATCTTTACAATAGCCTAAAATAATCCCTGAATGATGCTCAAAACAGTCTTTAACATGCAGCTTATATAAGTGTTTGTAAAAATGTGTCCAGGCCAAAACCTGATGCATAAAAATTACATGCCACTTTACAAGAATGCAAAAAAGAACTTTGTATTAACAAAGAAACCAGAAAGTTTAATAGGAACTTTTTGCATCCTTATCATTTGTTACTCCTGATTTAAATTAGTCATTTTTTTTAAATATTATTTCAGGCTTGATGTCTAAGATTGAGTATATATTCAGCAGCTTATTTCAAAATAAGCTTAAGGCTTAACAAAATAGATAGATCATAACCATGAATGTGATGTAAGTATTGGCTTGCTTTTTTCTGTTCTGCTACTGAAGGAGTTTCCTCTTTTGTCCCACAGGTCAAAGGTAACACTCTAGCTGTTAGCCTCATACCATTAAATTGACTTTGTTTAAATATTAGTGCAGGGACTCTCACTTCGTGTTAAACTTTGGCCTGGGAACAAAAATGTTGGTTGAGTTTGATAAGTGTAATTTATATCAATTAATCCCACAAAGTGTCACATTTCCCAATCTTTTAAAGCCAGATTGAAATGTTTGACCTTATCAGAGGGTGGGTGTGGAAGTAAAAGTAAAGCAATCACAGGGCTCTGGAATTTTTTTACTACAACTCAATTCCAGACTGATCAATTTACAAGGTGCCTGAAATCTCTGGGGAATCATATTTTCTAAAAAGTGGACTTTTTCCTCTCTGCATTGTTTTTCCCATAGCTGTTTTCCTCTAGCAGGTTGTTACTGCTGTATCTAAAATCAATTTGATATATATAAATATCCTTGAGGAGAAAGCTCCTGCTTTGTAGAAGGTCAGGTAGCTTAATTTATACTGGGACCTGTTCGAAGGGCAAGTGCTTCGGTTTGCACCAACTAGAGAGACAACACTAGCCTGCTGGAAGGAGGAGGAGGGATTCAAATGCCTAGGGAAACTTTTCACTAAATGCAGAGCTGTGCTGAGAAGTGAAAGGTTATGCGAGAGGTTAGACCTGTGTAACTAAATGAAGAAAGCTAATTATTTTAACAGATACCATCAGACATTCTTCTATGCAAAGACAGACTTGGTTGCGTTTTGTCCAATATTCGGCATTGACCTAGAAATGTGTGTGCCATTTCTGAGTGCTTTTGCTTGAACATCTTTCTTCTTTCACTCCTAATTCTTAGATTTTATATTGTTGCACTGTGAAAACTATTAGTATTTTGAGACCCTTAATGCTGTACATATTACTCTTTTTGAAATATGAACATGTTGTTTTGCAGCATTGTTGTTTCTTAGTGATCAGACTATAGAAAACAGTGACACCAGCATACATTTCTAAGACAATAGTAGTGCATTTTTACCTCTTGCCTAATGGCTGCCTTATTCCAAGCATTTCCTCCTCAGCTGGCTAAAGCTCAGCATACCTTCTGGGCTACAAATTGTGAACTACCATTGTTCATAGTTGAAACTGCAGTCTGTGCAAGTATGGGCTAAATTGCAATCATTATATGTGGTAAAACAGATTGAAATATCTGTAAATCTGAAGACTGTAGCTGGTTCTTTTAATCAGGGAACTTGTTAAATTCTCCCATGCTTTGATTTCTCTTTCTTAGATTTTTTATTTTTTTCTTGTCAGGTGTGGGGTTGTTCTGTGTTCAGTATTCCTGCTTCTAATTTGGAATGCTTAGTTTGATGTATAAAATGAGCAAAATGATACATGTTGTCTTTAATACGTGAGTGCAAGATAGTGATTTTTCTCTTGCTTTTTATCAAGCCCCTTCATAATCTTTCCTAGGCTACCTGTATAAACTAGTGTTGAAGAAAAAGCTACAGTATGATCTAAGGTTATTCTACAGAAATGTCCTATTAAAGCTCTTCATTTGAAAATCACAAGCTAAATGATGTAATGACTTTCAAATTCCTCCTTCCTAAACCATTCTCTGCATTGAATCGATTGGTTATTGAGGAAATATCTGGATATAAAAAACAAGCTATTTGCATATCTCACTCTTAGTCCTACCACAAAAGAAGTCAGCCTTGGTGTTTCATGAACAAATAGTTGTTTGCCTGCTAAAAGCACTCGAGTGCTATCTCCAGCATCCGAGTATCCACAGGGTAGAAGATGCATTGTTTTCATAACCGTTTCTCTTCCCTAGCAACACATGCACCTCCATCATGTGCAGTACAGTAGGAACCAGGAATGTATGTATTTAGGGCTCCAGTAAATACAGAGCCAGACTATTTATAATCTGTTGCAACTTTGTGTTTATTCTAGTTTCTCAGTCTCAGTGACACTTTCCCTTCTTTTTTTCTTCATAACTGGTTTTCACCTCACTGTATTTTTCAAAAAATAAATAGTAAATTAGTCTAGCTCACACAGATATGTTCCTCTAGATATTATCCTTCGGGTATATTCCTATAGTTTTGGTTTTCAGGAAGAATCATTATCTTAAAGTAAAATTAATGATAAATATATAAAATGTTTACTCTTTAGGGTGTCTTAGGAGTAGTATTTCATTTAGAATGGCAGTGATTCATGGCTTCTCTTCAACTCCACTCTCTCTACACCTGCCTTTGGGGTGGCTTGCATTGCCCACAACGCTGTGTCATTTGTTTCCCTTTGATTTTCATGACTGACAGCTTGCTTTTGGCATGTTTCTTTCTGCTGGGCTGAAAA
Organism: Nestor notabilis; assembly: GCF_000696875.1. NCBI lineage: Eukaryota > Metazoa > Chordata > Aves > Psittaciformes > Psittacidae > Nestor > Nestor notabilis. The sequence goes on along the minus strand of NW_009924407.1, from coordinate 42,939 downwards.
AAAAAAAGAAGAAAGGAACGTGCAGATGTGGGAAAAGAGAAGCCTGGAAAGTCCTGAAACTAATAATAATAGTAATAAAAGAACAGAAAGAAGGTTTACTTTTACTAATACATTAAGAAAAAAATCTGTAGTAGCCATATTGGCACTGAGCAATAAATTAAGGTATGTGTAATACTCATCTTACAGTTAAAGGATGATCAGTTACACATACCATCTAGGAACCAGCAAGTTGGTTTCAGCCAGCTGTAGGCAGGTACTGATGTCAGTTGTTGTTTTCTGTCCTAAATTCAGTAGAGATGCTTAAAGTAATTTATAAATCATTTATTTTAAAAAAAAAAAAAAAAAAAAAGTGGATACTTCATACTTCAGTTGACTTTTTATCATTGTACTACAAAGAAGTACTAAAATGAGGGCTCAAGAATTTGAAATCCATAGAAGGAAACTTTTTTACAAGTGAACAATTAACTTTCTCATTGCCAAACTATATTCTTGTATTCAAAATATGGGGAGGGCTAGATATGTGTACACACACCACGCACTTCCAGAAATGTCTGTTAAAAGATGAGAGGGGGGTTTTGTGGTTTATTTGGTGAGGGGATTGGTTTGTTAGGGTTTTTTTTTTAACCCATGAGGAAAAATTCATGTTTTCAGGCTTACGGCAGTCCTAAAGGTCTGCAGAAATGGAAATGGAAGTGAAGCGGAGGAGAGATTTCCCTAGTTGGGATCTGATAATTTTTCATTGTGGGGTCTTGTGCATTTCTCATCCAGTAATAGATGCTGGCTGTGAAAGGTCTCCCTGCTTAGGAAAGCTCCTCAGGTCTGCTCCTGTATCTTTAGTTGTGCACTAGTATGTGATTGCTACAGCCATACAAGGTAAGAAAAAAGGAATAAAACCTGAATTGCAAGAATATGAAGTTCTCACTGGTTAGAACGTACAAGGATGTAAAGTCCTAGACTTAATGTTCCCTTCTTAACGAGGTTGCATTGCTACTACTGTAGCATCAGTAAGAAAAAAGAATAAATTATTTTTTACCTGGGTTCAGCTGCTTCTTCACAGGTGGATTTTGATGGTAACAGAAACTTCCAATGTTGCCAGTGAAATTTCAGACTAATTTATTAGCCTTAGAAAGAGGCAGCTAAATGCTTAATACTAATCTGTCACTAAAGGCTCTCATAAGATTTTCGAATAAATGAGGCCACCTTTTAAATGGTAGAACACAGATGAAATTTAACTTTCTTTGCTAGTGAGGGAAAAATACAGTTAATCTTTGCCATTTTATATTGTCCTTTAAGGTAACACAATATGCTTTGATGTTAGGCAATGAAGTGACCATTAGCCAATTACTTCTTTTGGGAGCATTAGAAAAAATTAAATAAATCCGTTTTATTAGGTATTTGTGTTCTGAATTTACTTGGAAGCTGAGAAGTGCCCCATTTAGTTTCCTTTTTCCTCTTCTTAGTAGCAAACTGAAAATGTGACGTGAAAGTCATTCTGAGTGTTCTCTTTAAAATACCAAAAAGCAAGAACTTACTGCTAGTTATTACTGAAATTAATTCCTCAGGTGGACTTTCATGTTAGGACAAAAGAGTAAAATAAAGACTATTTATACAGAAAAAAACATACTTTCCCAATACTCTCAAGTTGTTTAAGGCAAGTACTGGACAAAACTTTCTCTTGGTGAAGCTGACTAAACTAGTTCCTGTGTGACCAGGTGCCTAAAAACTGCCTCACCGCATGTGCAGAGGAAACTGCAGAGGGCTGGGCAGACAGCTTGCTTCCTGGTACATGTGACATTTGAGAGTGTCACTCCAAACCACCTTAGGTGTTGGCTTGGATTTTCTTAGGAATGGCCTTCACATATTAAGAGTAGTCTTCCAGTCTGAGTAATTGGCTTAGCTTTATATAAAGACAGACTCTAACCGGCATTTAACCTGAGACCTTTGTCTTATTCTTTTTCCCAGGTAATACAGCTCAGGACACTAATTTAATGTAGTACAGCTTGTTCTGGGATGTGTATATAAACTTTTTTGCACTTCCTTTTGACACAGCTGTTTCGGGTAGCTGGAAATGAGCATTGGCTGCAAAACCTCCTGAGCCATGGGTACTAGCGGATCCCTGCAGCCCGCGGTCCCTGCTGGGCAGGGCCATGGCCTTTTGCACTGCCTGCTTCCAGACACGGGGCTGTGGCCGTTGCTTCCTTGCAGATGCGGTAGTTGCCTTTACACCATTGCCCAGAGGATACCACTCCTCGGAGGCTCCGCAGGCGGCACACTGCCTGTCATCACCCACCTTGGCGCAGAGCTCAGCTTTGCCTGGGCCTCTGCAGCCTGCTGTGCTCTGCCAGGTTTACCACTGTGCCCTATCCTGCAAAAGCAACCCATCAATGCTGTTTTCTGACTGAAACATAAGAAAGCTTTTTCTCTGCTGATCAGAGTGGCTTTCGCTTAGCTGCTTTTCACGGTGATTATGCTTTCCTTGGTTTTGCTCCTTCTCAGCTTGAGATAGGCACCACAGTGCCTTTCACTAAAGCACAAGTTCTTAGTGATTTTAAGCACCTTTATGTGTATGCAAGTCATTGCTCTAGCTCTGGTTTAGCACTTGCTAATTTGGCAATAATGGTAGTCTCCAGAATGGCAATTAGTGAACAAAGAAGGTTTCAGTGCGTGACCTAGCAACGAGGCTTCCCTTAAACTTATTTGTCTCCACACCACACACACACACATATCTTATATTCAGTCTGCAGGTAGTGGAAGTGTAAATTGCTTTATGTAGACACTACTGATGTGTCTCTATTTGGTGCCAATTCTTAGCAGTTTTCCTTTTAAGAATCCACTGATGACACTGGTTTAGTTCAGAAATACCTGCACTCTAGGATTGCTAGAATCACAGCATATGGTATTAACATAGCTGTCTTTCTGTGATCCTTGAATCTCTTCAGGTGTGAAAGTATATGGACATGTATATGAAAGTCTTCTGTTCTCATATTATCCTGTTGCTTGCGTTAGTATCACTTAAAAAGTTGTCTCAAAGACAGAAGGCATACTGTAAGGCAAAGTCACTTCCTCAGTGTCTGTCACATTCACTGTTCTGCCATAGAAAAAATAAGCAGATACTGCAAAGGCTTTTAAATTAAGCTGTGAATTTCTTCACTGATTGGTATGCATTGAATTTTTTTGTTTACCTATTCTACTATCATTATATTAATACTCATTAACACTACTGCTGCCACAAAGTAATGCTTTTCTAAGGTCAGATAGTGAAGCATTTGAAGAGAGGAAAGATTTGGGAGTCTTGGGATGATATTTGATCTTTTTTGTATGAAGTGCTTTCTTACACCTATACACAAGGAAAGAGACAGCAGCATCATTTATGTTAAGTAGTACTTTGCTTGAGATACTTGTCTCTTGAAAAACCTGCTGTGTATGTTGATATCATAGCACTAGTTTTAGCTTCAAGAAAAAGGTTGGATCAGACTGAGAGAAAACTAATAGTATCTTCTCACAGGAGAAATGTGTTTGAAAATATCAACTGTTCATACAACCTGATTCATTCTAAAACCCAAACCTCTTGTAGTGTATCAGTGTTTGGTTTTGTGAGTCTAAGGATAATGTTCTCCTTGAGACTGTTAGCAGTGTCCAGTTGGACACTGCTGTCAAAGGGGGAAGAAGTAACCCCATCCTTATCACTGGTTTCAGGCTTCAAAGTGATGCAGAGCGAGCCACCTATTACCCATCACCGTTGTCAGGTCTGTAAATTATGTGCCATTCCCTCCAAGTCTGAACAGGGATATCTACTGAGCTAGGTATAACTTGATGTTATCTTTAGAACAAATTACATTGATTGCATACTATTTCAAAGGCCCCAAGTAATAAAGTACACAATTAAATGTATCTGTCTGACTAGTTTCATTTCTCTGTGTGGTTTTGGTATAAAAATTTAACTATTTCTTTTCCAGACTCTTCTGGCAGAGATTTTGGTCCTACTCTGGGATTGAAGAAGTCCAGTTCCCTTGAGAGTCTTCAGACTGCTGTGGCTGAAGTTAGGAAGAATGAACTCCCTTTTCACAGACCCAGGCCTCACGTGGTCCGTGGTCGGGGGTGTAATGAGAGTTTCCGAGCTGCCATTGACAAGTCTTACGATGGACCTGAAGATGGAGAGGAGGGTGTGTTGCTAATGGCACTTATTGAGGGGGAGCCACCTTCACTTAGCACTGCTGCATTTGTAAAGCACATAAGCAAGTGATTTAGTCCATTTGAAGTTGATCATATTTTAAAAGCTATTCATGTCTTGTGCTAGATAGAGCTGTCTTTGCAGTACCCCATCCAACCTTGACAGGGTTTAGTTTAAAGTCTTTCACTGATCTCCTTCGGGGCAGGGGTGGGTTGGAGGATTTAGAACTCAATCCTTAAATAATTATATTTTTCAACTTCAAGGAGCAGCTGCCTTCTTCAGATTACATTAAAAATTATCTTGCTTGTTTTACAGAGCTGTCTACAATTCCCTCTTCTCCAACCAGGAAATTTGTTTCCTGTTATAGACAAGGCAGAGTGTATTGATAGCACCCTGCTGCTCATTCTGTCACCATGGGCTTACAGACCCCAGCCTGGAAATATGTCTCCTTTACCATGGAGCATAAAACCGTGCTTGGATCCTGAGCCCCCCAAATAGAAACAACATAGCTCTTCTCCAACCAGACAGAACAGTTTATCTATTTCTTGTTCAGCCATTAAAATAGAAAGATTTTGTTACGTAGGTTGGTTATGTCAGTTGCCAGAATCTCTTGTTGAAGTAAGCTCTCAGTGTTTGCATCCCAGAATGTCAGTTTTCTCAAGCTGATGGAGGTTAACAAGCTAGATTTCAAACAGAATAGTGTTTTACCATGTCAGGATTTTTTGTCTCAGGAATAGTAACTAGAAAACAAGTCACTAAAATAACTCTGTATTTAATTTACAATAGAAATCTGCTTGAATTCACTAAATATGTTTAGTCTGCTTTTTAAATTATTTAATTAGATGACTAAGTGTTGTGAGTCATTTGAGCACTTTGTAGTCACTCATGCTGTATTCCACGTGTTTGCATTTTGGTGGCCCCTAGCCATCCTCACTGCTTCTTTTTCATCCTATGCAGATGGTTTCTCTGATAAGAGCTCTCACTCTGGTCAAGAATCTCAAAACATGGAATCTGCCCCTCCAGAGAACCCTGAAATAGAAGACGAAGAAGGCAAAACAAAAAAAGACAAAAAAAGTAGAGAGAAAGAGAAGAAAAAGGAAAAGGGCAAATCTAAGATCAAAGAGAAAAAGAGGAAGGAAGAAAATGAAGATCCAGAAAAGAAAAAGAAGAAAGGCTTTGGTGTCATGTTGAGGTACGGCATTTTACAAAGCAGAACAGCCACCCATTCTCATTGTAATGTAGGGAACAACTGATACTCTCATAAAGTGGAAAAATTATTTCACTTGGACTCAAAGTAATGTTTATGTTATTTAAAAAGAAAGCAGTTTATACTTTTACACCAAACTTGTAGCTGAGGCAAAAGACATTTGGCAGACAAAATGTCTTTTTGTGCCTTTGAAATTCATTCCCATATGTCAGAAAAGATTCAAGGTTTCAGTCTAAAAACAATCGTGTGTTGGTGAGGAAGGCTTTGTGGGGAATATTTCTGAGTAATACGTGACCCGCTCACACGTTCAGACCTTCACCTTCTCTTTCTTTGCTTATTTGCTTCCTTCACAAGCTTTGGAGAGAGCAGGATCGCTTCTGTGACTGTGAACAGTCCAATAACATTTGCAGGTGCTGAAAACCACTAGCTATGATAAAATCTTTGCTTCACAGCTTTAGCCGTTGCCTGCAGTGGACAAAAGCTTTCTGTCCTGCCTGCCCAGCATGAAAATGTTTGGATTTCTTCTGTGGCTATTGGTTGGGTTTGCATCTCTGGAGTTATTATATATTAGACAAAGTTCTCCAAGTCATTTTCTTGCTCTTGCTGGAGCCTTTGGTGCTGTAGGGACTCTGGCTGCTGTTGTCCCTGCCTCTGGTACCCATTTGCTCTATTGAGGATTAAAGCGTTTCCATTTAGATAGATCTTTGCAATTAATATATGGTATTTGAATGAAATTTAATGGTCATCTGAAGATTAGTCTGTATGACCATGTGGTTACTTCTGGGACTGAGCACTTAATGTTAGCTTTAGGAGGCTATTGGTTTTTTTTAGCATGTTGTATTGTAGACAAGCCAGAAACATACAAAACCAGAATCATTGCTTAGGCAAAGAAACGTTTAACTAGTCAACTAAGAAATTCAGTTGCAAGATTGTTCACTTACAATGACATTCATTAGGGCAGTGATATATGAACTTGCATTGTAGCTCTTGGTTGATATGTCCTCTGCAGTCAAATGCCTTGTGTTACATTAGCATGGAAGATTTTACCTGACTTTTCTTCCATGTATCATCAATAGGAATCCTCAAAATTGTCCTAGCAACTTCTAAACTCTGTAGAGGTACTGGCAAAGCCATACAGGCATGCTTATGTGCCATATTTGCATGTTTTCAGCAGTCATTAATGTTCATAATACGAAGGTGCATGTGTATACTGGTCTGCATTTAAATGGGGCTCTTTAGGAATGCAAGAGGCACACACTCACACCTGTGCATTGCACGTGCATTTGTGTTCATACCATTTAAAGAAATAGGGCTTAACATGGAAGAGTAGTCAAAACACTGAATAATTAGGAGGGTGACTTCAACAACTCTCATGTATCTTAAGCTTTATGTCTATTTTCATTCTTCTTTCTAACTGTGGCATGAATAGGGCTGTTGGAAGAGGAGGGGAGTGACACAGAGGTCTGACAAAAGGATAAGTATTCTGTTTCATGTATCACTAGCAGATTCGAAGTTTGACGTGCAAAGTCTTTACTTGTGGGGGCGTGATGCCTGAGCCAGAGAGAACATGGGATGACATCAGAATCCAAAAAAGGCAATTGTAGTCGACAAAAAAACCTGATGATGATCAATATGCAAAGCTGTGAACAATAGGTTACCATTCGTAGTGATTCCCTTTTCAGAATGTATCTCGCATTTTGGTTGTACACGAGCTTTATACATCTGTTCTTTTCATAAGCTTGCTTTTTGTTTAGATTGATAGTCTTCCCAGCAGACAGCAATTGTTAATAATATTTATTTATCTGTATAGCAGCACCGAATGGGAATTTCTGTCCCACACCATTGAAAATCTCTCCAAAGCCACAAAGATGGAAGCAACAGGTGTAATAATCAGAGGAGTTGTTTGTAGGAGCTAACAGTTCAGCTGGCAGGTTTTTAGAGGTTCTGTGTTCTCATCAGTGTTTCTTCCTAGAATTTATAAAATTGTTCTTGAAAGGAAATTCTTCCCTGAGAAAGTGAGAGTCCTAGGGAATCCCAGCCGTGATAAAAGTAAAAGAAGGGTGATGACCTGTAAAGAGTGAACAAGAGTAAACTGTGTGAGTTTACAAAAGAACTGGAGACCATATGTCCTCCTCAAGATGAACAAAACCAGTCTGGTATGTTTTCAGGGAGAAACTGTGGATAACATGAAAACCAAAACCAATTAATCTGAATGTTTTTAAGAAGAAATAATAGGAATCTAATGGGGGAACTTAGGAGGGGTCAAATACTGATTAAATACTAGATTTAAGAGGTATTTTTCAAACCAGAGTTCTGCTTTGATGTGAAGAGAGCGGAGTGAATGTCAGGAGGGCTAGGGAGGAGGAGACTGCAGTAAGAAGGTTTTGAATGATCAAGTATTTCAGCAACGCAGATGGAAAGAAACAGCCAGACTTTTTATGACATTGTGGAGATGAAACTGGCATGTTTTATTGGTAGAATAGCTGTGAAAGGAAAGAGAGAATCTGAGGATGACAAAGTTGTGAGCTTCTGCAGCACTCAAGGTGACTATTAATTCTTAGTAGCTTAGGAGAAAGAAGTAGAGAGAAGTATTTTAGAAACAGAGATGAGTTCAGCTTTTGACATGCTGCGTTTAAATTCGAAAGGGAACCTGCTGTAGGAGCCATTAGAAATGTAACCACTCTCACATTTCTAATGGGAGGGAGCAGAAAGCTGGATGGAGAAGGAAATCTGTGGTGTGCCTTTTGTGGATATGGTGGTGGTTGTACTATGATCCTCCATGCGGGAGACCACCAAAATGAAGAAGAAAGAACAGACCGTCTGCTAGCGTGACAGGAGAGAAAGACCCAAGAGTAAAGAAGTTAAGAAAGCAACTGGCAGGTGTGGGAAGAAGATACATCTGCCTGGGTCTGGCCAATGCCGTCAATTTTTTAAACTAGTCCAGTCACTGCAGCCATGTAACTAATTGATCCTACCAAGAGCTGAAACATCACACTGATACGTTCATAGTGTTTGTAATCTGTGGGCTGCTTTGTTCAGAGTTATTTCAGCTGTGCCTGCATAGTTCTGCCATGTAGGTGCATCCAAACAGGGAAACAAACTTGCTGAACCCATGTCAAGATTGGGTTGAGATAAGGAGGAAATGATCATCTGTGGTTAAAGCTCCAGGACCAGAAGGACAATGAAAATATTTCTAAGATCTTGCCAGAAAGCTCAGTGCTAATTCAGGCACATGCACTTTCTGGTGAATGACTAGCGGTCAGGTGTAAAGGACAGAGGAAAGTAGAATTTGAGGCTAAAGCAGCTGCTGGGAAAGTCGCACTTACCTGCGGTGGGATTTTTGTGCCATACTTGCTGGGTCACATATGCAGCTATAGCAAGTTTTATCTTAATAGTGTGTCCATGTGAATTGTCTTGTTTCTGCCTTATAATCAATAACAAAGCATTTCAAGATATTAAAACCAAACCCAAGTATTTATCTGCAGTACAAGAAGCGTTGAGCTTTAGTCTTTTGCATCTGAGATTTTTGAACATATTGGAACTGCTACTGCATTGGTTTTTTACTACTTTTTTTTCTTTTTTTTTTTTTTTTTTTAATTTAACAACAGAAAATAGCAAAGCTGTTAGCAGTTGCTAACAGATTTCACTTAGTGCCTCATCTGTTGCTCAGCTGCTATTTACTTGTAGTTCCTGGTCTTTTTTTACACCTACCAAAAAAAAAAGAGAATGATTGCTTTCCTGCTAAGCTTTTCCTGGATTGAAACTTTATTTATCTGAGTGTGATTCAGGGAGACCATCAAGAAATCATGCTTTTATTTTTGTAATCCTTGTTTTTAAAAAAGTCCTGCTGTTTCACCCAGTATTAACTGGAACTCTTGGCTGCAGCATTTTAAGGGCTGTGGCGCTTGGCACAAAGTAGGTTGCTTCTACTGGAGATTTGAAATGCAAATGACCCTGGTTATTACTGATCAGTTAAGTTTTTATAATCCCAAGTACTATTTTACTGTGGTGCACACTGCACAGTGTTTGTTTTCTTGTTTGGTTGGTTCTGATGCATCTGTTGCCTGCCTCAGTACTGGATATGCATATATGCTGTCCACAGAACAGCAGAAGTTCACTCTGTTAACTGTTTGTATGTAACACCACCTAAAGAGCATTACATTTTACTTCTTTATGTTTTCTGGCACATTACACCATCATAGCTCACTAAATAACCCACTGCTAGATGACAGTGAAGTAAATTGATATTGTATATCAGGAAAGCAACTACAATAAATATTTTTATTATTGTGACTACATGTATACTGCAGTTTTAGGAAAAAACCAGTGTCTAGCATCTATGCTGAAGCTCTTTTGGAACAGAAATAATACTCAGCTCTCTGCAGATACATAACAGCTGCCAGATTACACAATGCCACATTCAATTCTTGGTTCATCCCTTTACCTACATTGAGCTGACTGATTCTTTCATGGCACGGTGAGTCTTGAGGACTCTTCTGGACCTCAAATTACCTTCTCTGCACTCCTTTTTGAAGGTGTTTTGTATTTTCATGAGAAATACTGTAGAGAAACAGCATATTTGTGCTTTGAATAAAAGTCGTGTGTAATGTCATTGCTTTAGAACTATCAAAAGCCTTGTGAGGTGACTCTGTAGGCTGTTCGGAGGGGTGAATTAACCTGTTGGTGCAGGGTGTTAGAAATCCTTGATGCCAAGCACTAATGCAAAATGCATTATTACTTAGCACCCAGAATGCAAAGCTGATCTAAGCAAGAGGTTAATTAAAAAAAAAGTATTCCTCAGTTTGCTAGGTGATGAACTCCAGATTTTGAATTTGTGATCTATAGTTATTGCCATGCTTTGAAATACTATCAAAATGTTATTTTCTTACAAAGGTAGGCTTTGTGTTGGTTTCTAAATTAAGTTAGAGAAAGACTGAACCTTTAAATCACCAGGGAAATGTGACCTCTGCTGTATGGTGGTGCTCTGTATCCTAATCCCATAGCAGTTGTTACAGTCCTAGCATATAATAAACATAACTCTATAGTACTCTCACTACCTTTTCCAGACAGTGATTGTTAAAAATTCTGGGCAGCCCTTCCAGCTTTATGGGTATGAAGGTAAGTTAGCTAATGGACTGCAGCCACACGAATGGCATTTTAATAGGTAGCACCCCCAGGCAGAGACCAGTAGGCTGAAGTCATAATTTTTTTTAGTGGAATAAAAATCCAAGAGCAAGTATGTAATTGGTGACTCAGAGTAGAGAGTTTTGCCGGACTGGAGTGCAGTGGGAGAACAACCTCTCAATCAGTCTTTTTTTCTAGGCTGAATTCAGGAAAAAAACCACCCCAACCTTCTTTGTGTAAGGCAGCTCTCGTCAAGTTGACTTCACTACTTCACTAGCAGAATTAGTATAGGTGAGAAAATGTGTTACTCACAAATATTGCACATCAACCATGACTTGTATATTTGAGTGTATATACATGCAACTGCAAGCCCAGGAGGCAGGAATCTGTATGTGTGTGTTAGCTACATTTGCTTTTTCCTTTTCAGAAAGATTGCACTTTCTCACATAATAGTTCATCTTAAATTATTTACCTTCTATTTCACAATATGAGCCATGAATATTTTATTTTTGTCCCCTTGATTTGCCAATTTTCCTTTGAGCTAAGTGCCTTACTGATTTTAATTTTTCATTCTTGTTGGAAGACAGAAACGACCCTTTTTTCATTATTACTATTATAGGCCTTGTGCTCAGAATAGTACTTTTTACAACCAGAACTGTTGAGCCTGTAATGGTATTGCAGAGTAGATAGCATAATATACAGATATTGACTTCCATTAAGTATAGCACTATGATAGGTTATGGAGAGATTTTTTTTTCTGGTCTGTGTTGACCTTTAAAGTTGAGCATGTGGAAGGAAAGTTAGCAATATAATGAGGAATGAGCAAATAGTAAAGATGTGATTTGCTGGAGAGAGGCAGTGTGTATAAGTTATTAATGTATTTTTGTGTACATACATACCATGCTGGAAACCAGCATGGCCATGGATAGATTAAAAAAAAGACTAGATTATATTTTAACTTTTTGTCCTCAGTAACAAAATGGTCTGAGATCATGCCTGTGTCTTTGATAGACAGCACCAGTTAAGGAGGCAGATGAGTTATTTAGAGGCCTTGATTTCCTTTTGCTTAATGAAATTACCACTTTCAAATAGATAAATTAGTAAATAAAACTTCTGTTTCCTTTAAAGACCACAAGAGCACAAGGGAGAGGAGATACTTAATCAATTTAATGTATCTCAAGTTTGTTAAGTATTTTAAACTAAAAAAGACAAACATTTCAGTTTACATGTATGACTTTTTCTTTTCCTCCACTGTATTTCTTCCTCCTTGGCTGCATTTATAGTCACACTAAAACAGAGAAAATAAGGGGGTTTTGTACAAAAAATGATCATGTGGACTGCCTACTAAAGGCTCATTTGTTTAATTAAGCATCTGTTCTCCTCTTAATATGCATGCATAAATCTCATTAACGTTAGATGTATGCAAGTGCAGTGAAGAATAGACCCCTCACTCTCATTACTGAACTTGGATAACAAGATTTATATTTACTTAACAGATCAGAGCAGAAAGTTCCCTCTGACTATTTAAAAGGACTGGAAATTACAAACTGTTTGCAAGGATCATGCTTTTTGTGAAATAGTTGCATGCTCATTTCAAGTTGAAATATCATTCAAGCCATTACTAAGGAAAAAGAAAAAAAAAAAGCCAATGTACTTTGTCTGTAAGGATTAACTTTGTGCACTAAGTCCTATGACATGTCCACTTAAATGCATGCTTGCCTGTTTTGTACTGACCTCTGTGTATGCCACACCTGCTAAAATAAAAAGTAAACTCCAGGTCTTTTCTGGAGGTGGCATATTTCTTCTAAGTAAATGTCTCTTTTGTGTCGCCCAAGAAATGCCTTATTCAAGAAAAAGTCCTAGAAAGCAAAGTGTATTCTTGGTGAATACTGAACACTGTGGCGGTGTATTTAGCCTTCATTCACTGTAGCTGGCTGTTATTTGTTCTAAAACCTGCCTCTTTTCTGAGGGGTAAAACTTGAATTCAAGACTTTCCGTACAAGTTATGGTACATTGGGTATTTCTGTATTAATTATTATGGTCAGAGATCCTTGAGGGTTTAAAGTCATGCCTGCAAGAATTTGAATACGGCTTCCTGAGCTACATTTTAACCGATAAATACGTATTTTGCTCAGGAATAAAGTGCAGAGTATGAGTTCTACCTTGAGACAAAAAAAAAGGCAGCTTTGCAGATCTTCTATTTTAGCAGTTCTTGTAACATGAACTTGGTAAAGGGGAAGGGGGGGATAAGGGGAGAGACAACAATTAACAGAGAAATCATACAGAGAGGGGGTCCTGACAGATTCCTTAACTACAAAGTGCTGGCAGGTGCCAGTTTAATAGGTATTGCCATTAACAGCCATCTGTAGAGAAAATGAAATGTACTCATCTCACTGAATTATGATTTATGCCAGACAAAGCAGTCAAACCAAAGTAATATTTATATTATAATGCAGAGTCATTGATTAAATGCACATGGCATCTCAAATCCAGTTGACATTTTAAGTTGAAATGATTGCAGACATGTAGACATTTATTTAACTATTACTTTAAAAAATGTGTCTCTACTTGTTATTAATAGAAGAAAGTCAGACCCGACCAATATTTCAATAGGCTGACCTTTTGTTTTGCTGACATATAAAAGGAACAAAGCTCCTTTTGGGGTAGTCAAAATTTCAGAGCATATGAAGTATGTTAGCTTCAGAAAAAACTGACCCCATTGAACCACTCTGTTTCTTTCTTCCCTCTTCTTTTCTGCACAGGATTTTTGAAAGAAAATGGACAATAGATGGTTTAGGAGATGGGAAAATAGTCTGAGAGAGGATTTGTTCAGGTGCCTGCTCTGCTACTATTTTCTTGGGTGACACTGGTTTAACTCACTTAGCTCCTCTGAGCCACATTTGTCCTTACGCAAAAGTTATCCTCCATGCTTGTAGAAAAAATAACAGCATTTCCCTGTTTTATATCATCATTGTTCAGATATATCTGTTAAAAACAAAACAAAACAAAACAAACAAAAAAAAAAAACCACCAAAAAACAAAAAACCATCTAAAACCTAGTGTGGCTACTCCTGTAAAAGTATAGCAGGCAAACAGGTTTATTTTGAAGAAAATGCAAGTTAAAAAGTAGTAAGCTTTTGTGTGATTTTCTCAGAAGAATTTTCCTGTCATCTCTAGGATTTTTTTCCTTCTCTCTCTCTGAGGATTTCTTACTGTCTTTTAGGTTTTTTACCAGGTAGTACAATTTTTCTCATTTGTAAATCTCCTGTTGTCCATTGTCTTTGTAACCTTGTCCGTTATTGCTTACCTTCCCATCCATTTTTAGCAAATTTTGATGTGTTCTCTCTTTGGAAAAATAAAAACAGGAAGCAAGCCTAGCCCAGTTCTCAAGCTCAAGCTTCTGCTGTTGCACTGTTACTGAAAACTGACAGAATACTGGGTTGCTTACCCTTACTACAGAGTTACTAAGGGTTGCTTACCCTTCTTGCTACAGTTAGTGCATGAGGTGACAAGACGGGGCTTCCTTCTCCTCCTCTCTGTACTACCTCCTAGGTACAGATGCTCTTACGTTCAGAAATGTGGTTTGGAATATAATGCCTCAGAATTATAGTTGACCTTCTATCTTTTACTCTGATTTATGCCTTCCTGATAGCAAAGAAAAGAAAAATACGAAAAAATGATTTGTCATTTCAAATTTAACATGGGCAAACTAATTTTTTCTCTGCAGATTGTTCCTCTTTATGTCCTTTTCTATCATCATGGAAATTAGCTGCATGTTCCCCCTTTTACAAAGGCCCGTACATAGGATATCATCATTTGGTAAACCTTAAACTCGCTCAGTGGGGCAGTGTCTAAAATTTGCTCACTTCTTACACAACACACTCAAGATCTGACCACACCACACACAGTATCTTCCCTTTTGGCTTGGATTCCTGTTGCTTCCAGATTATGCCAGGCTCTCTTACGGATCACAGTGCTGGGTCGTTGTTCTGACTAATCTTGTCTGCACAGCACCAACTTTGTCTCCTTCCCAATTTGGTCTGCGTTAACAGGCCAGTGTGGTAACATTGCTCTGAGCAGCCACAAGCGCTTGCCAGCCAGCCTGTCTCAGCAGCACACTTTCTACTGCAACATGTTGCAGCATGTGTGGGCAGGAAATATTTTATATAGCCCTTCTCTAAGATTTGCCTCTGCTGCAGAACTTCCATGATGTGTATGAACATTGGCAGGACTAAAGGAGTGATGAAGTAAGGCTTTATATCCTTTCCACCCCAGCTCCTGCTTTTTATCTCTGTCCATCAGTAGTAAGAAAGAAAAGCTCTTTACAGCTTCCTGCTCTGCACTACATTTGGCTGTGTCCCATTTCAGCTCCACAGCTCCTCATTTGATAGGAATCTGTTAGGATGTGAAGGCAAAGGTGCAGGATTGATCCTTACCCAGCAGTTCCTGCTTGTTCAGCACTTAACTCCACTAACTGGAGTTAACTCCATCTTCTTATCGCATCCAGCCCTCCATCCTCTGATGATGATTGTTTGTCACCAGGTTTCTGCTATTGTTACTTTCTCCTTTTCTCTTTACCCACTCTGGTGCTCCCCCCTTATCTCCTGGGTGCTCTCTTTTCCTAGCTGTCACCCAGCTTATGCAGACCCTTGATGAACAAGCCTAGTAGAGATTGGGCTCTGCCCTCTTACACGTGTAGCTTCTACTATGCACCTTGTCCAGAGGAACAAAAGCTCCGATTTCTCAGTGGTCATGATGCTGCACGGCGTTTCCCGTAGAAGCTAATAATGCTATTGAGTACTACCCTCACAGAAATATTTAAATTCAATAAACATTCACCTGCTTTTTTCCTTCCTTCAGTGGAAATTATGTCTCTCGGGTCTTGGCTTGGACCTGGGGCATTTGAGAGAATTTGATTTTACTCTTTAGAAAAGCCTCTGAATAAGTCTTAGTGGTGAAAATGAAGATGTTTTCTTCCTTTTCCCTTTGTGTTCCTGCAACTCTATTTCTGTCCTATTTCTTTTTTCTTTTATTGTTGAGAAGAAACAGTAAAGAATTAATAAAAAGGAACCTGGGCAAATACAAGTTGTTAGCCCAGCACTAACAGGAAAAGAAAGCATAATCCTCTGTGTGCGTGTACGTATTATATGAACTCTGAAATATGTGTCACCACTGGTTAGAAATTTAAAAGTAAATAAATTCAAGTCTTTAAAGTTAAAAATTGTCTGTGTTTGTGTGTATATGTAGTACAAGATACACAGGTCACTAAGAATCTGCTATAGATTTTTAACTTCAGTATTAGGTTTAAAGTGATGAACTGTATGCCTGTGCCATTCATTGTCCCTTATTTGAAAGTAGTGAATACCTGGCCTCACACTAACCCCAGATTATCAGATTGGTTGGTAACAATGTGTAAATAGAATCGTAAAGCTATTTTCTGGTAACGGAAGGCCACAACTCTTGTCTGCTATTTTCCTTCTAGCCAAAGAACCCTAGTGAGTAATGAGTCAGGCACTGTTCATTCTACCTCTGTTGTCTTTTTGTTTAGCTTTTTATCCTTCCTTAGTACAGTAGCTTAGTATAACAGACATCCTAATGTCCTGGTTTTAATTAAAATTAGATTGAGGAAATAAACAATTCAAAGAAGTTAGCTTTCCTTTTCTTTCCTCTCCCTCCACGCTAAATGTGCTTTCCATATCCTCTTCTGCATTCGGTAGGGCTTGTTTCTATTCACATGCTTTTGAATCGTTCAGCCTCCCTAACATATAGCAAAGAAGAGCTGTCAAGAAAGCTCACTTTCTTTCATTTAGTCTCCTTAGCAATACATGGTTTTAAATTATTGATTTGTCTGTCTTGATGCAGTCTGTGCTGTAAACTGTAAAATACGATTTTTAATGTAAAAATTTGGACAAAATGTGAAGATTTCACAAAGGCAAACTGCACTGCTCTTGAGAAAAATTTTCCATTATACAGCTGCAGATCATTTTTGCTATGACTAGAATGCATACATACACACTGGAGAGTAAGTGACTTGATCTAAATTACTCAGAAAGAAATTAGCAATTACTTCTTTCTTTTAAAAAGGCAGATTATTATGGGTAGTACTGCAATAGGTTAATGTGCCTCTTCATCTCTGCAGACCTCAGCCCCATCTTTTTCTTAATGAATTCATATTTAGGCTATTTTAGCTTGGTTGTCATTTGTTGCTTCCCAAACCATCAGTCATCTGCAGCAATGGAGGGTGGTGTAGGCAGGCTACAGGAGCTCTGGGCTGAAATGGTTTGAGAGGATGTGTAGAGAAATTTCTAGGTGTGGATCAGCTTTGAATTCTCTCTGCCTGTAGCAGTAGTGTTAGCTGCTTTGTTGCTACATGTGAGATGTTTGCTAATTTCAGTAATTACGAAGTGGAAGTTGTATTTATATAGCTGTAGTATGAATGCTGATGATGTTCTGTAAGACCACAATGAGACCTGTAAATCCTATGGTGCTGGTTCTTTCTAAACTGCATAATTTGTTGATTTGCCTGTGAAGCATGTTGCATCCAGTCAGTGGTGAAAACTGATTTGGCATGCAAGCTTGCTAATTCCGAGTGGATAGCTGGCTTTAGTCCCCAGTGCTGTAATAAAGCAAATTTGCCTTTATTGCATTTCCTGCATGGAAATTACTATTAAAAATCTGTGTTGTAGAGATATTTCAGTGTTTTACAAAGATGTACGTGTTTCTGCATGCTTGAAGGGGAGGAAGGAAGCCACAATCGTACAAAATATGTGCTCTAGTGGTCTAATTAGAAGCACACCAAGTTTTAGGCAGTATGGAGTAT
Organism: Nestor notabilis; assembly: GCF_000696875.1. Classification (NCBI taxonomy): domain Eukaryota; kingdom Metazoa; phylum Chordata; class Aves; order Psittaciformes; family Psittacidae; genus Nestor; species Nestor notabilis. The sequence goes on along the minus strand of NW_009924407.1, from coordinate 25,617 downwards.
GCTAACAAAAGTATTCCAGTAGCAGTATATTTATTTAATTCATCCTTAACATTTATTCTGGCTTAAATACCAGTTTCCTCTATCTTGTGGGGGTATTCACATTGGAGAGAATGAGTTTAATCTTTTTTGGTTTTAGGCTAGATTTTAAAGAAACTAAAAGATGATGTTCCTGTCATAGTGGGAAAAAAGATCACTGCTGGCCCTAGACCTGCTGCAAAAAACTTACATTATACCATAAACTGCTGTCCATGCACTTGTATGCAGTTTAAAGTGGAGCACAGACAAGATGATCTTTCACTGGGGAAGATTTAAAAAAAAGGAAAGCAAAGTGAAGTAACCAATAATCCTAGAATAGAGGGGGGGAAAAGTGAGGCTCTAGGTACAGAATAACTAAATAGTTAAGATTTACCTCAGCAATTTAATAACTTCTTGAGGCCTCAATTCAGCAGAACAAAGCAATAAACTACAGCTATATTATATATGCTTCTGTCTTCTTTGCTCTAGACCTTTATTAAAACAATGCATTCACACCATAGTAAAAGGCTACAGTGGAGCTAAAATTAAAATAGGTAACTTTTGAGAAGTGTGTTGATTATGTGTATAAATTGTGTATGTGTAATTCACGCATCACACACAGGAACGCAGGTTTTTCTGCCTTTGATATTTTAACCTGTTACCTGTATTCTTCTATTTTTATGGAACTGGTGGGATTAACACATAAATCTTTTGAAGTATTGTATGACTAATTTCCAGAATATCAAGTTGAGGCTTGGTCTCTTTTCTCTGACAGGCTATTTCTGTCTCTATAATGAGAACAGCAAAAGGTTAGGAGAGGAGGTGGTGGGTTTACATGTTTGAGCACTATAAATACTCTAAAGGGAGGCAAACAAGGAGGTGCGTAAGGGCTACATAAGCTAAAAAGGAGCTTCTTTACAGTAGAATAGTCTCATCACATAACTGTATATTTCACTCGTCTTCTCAAGGACACAGAGGCCCTCAAACATGTTGAAACAGCCCACGTCTGGAGAAAAGCATGTTTAATAGAGTATTGTATTAATGGCTTCATGGGATACCAAGACCATTTGTTGATCTTGGCTGTCAGTTTATTGTCTTTCTCAGTCTTTGTTTATTTTGTGTACATCAGCCATTCACTGAGTACCTTGGGACATAAATTGCCTATAATAGATCAAATTTACTGGTCAAAGGTTAAGTCACTCTCATGAGGCTGCTTGCACGTGATAGCATTGGTTTCTGTTGGCTTTGATACCGTATTCATTGCAGTAATACTGTAATGTCTTTGTAAAATCGTTAAAGCTCAATAGCAAGTTCTAGTGTGGCTGTTCCAGGTAGATGACAGCTTGGTGAATCTGGGCTGTCATTAACTCAGATTTCTTTGTGAGGAATTTTATGTGCTGTATTTAGAAAATGCCGGTCAGATTGAAATGGGGACCTCTCTCTTCTACAGAGAGAAATCCTTGTCTAGGGGAACAAATATTTTATGTTGTCCAGTAGGGTTTAGATGAGCTCCATCATTACATTTCCACAAAGCTAAGTGGAAAATTATGTTTAACATTTAGGTTTTTGTTTAATAACCACCATGCAAGGCAGATACAACCTAAAAGAAGCCTACAGATTTAAAGGTTGATATGGAAATCTGTAATATAAATCAGAGAAAAATTCATATACAGTAGTGATCAGAGGAGGAGGAAATACAGAAAATTAAATTGTTTGCAATAAATGTCATGCTAATTTATAAGCTAAAAGGAGATCATTGTAAATGAAGCACTGAAGTATGAGGTTTTCACTCTGTTTGTAAATATTGACTCAAAACGATCTTTAAAAAACAATTTAAAAAAATAACCCCAAATTATGGTAGGTAGCCTTCTCAAGGACCCAGTTTCAAAGGCTGACCAAGCAGAAGAGAGGGAGACCAAAATCCAAAATGAAATATCAGAGAGGAGGAAAAAAACCAACCCAAGAGGCAACTTAAATTGATATAGTGTCTACATACAGTTAATTGAAGCCATGAGATTTAATTAAAATTACCAAGTGGATGCTGCTATCAGGAATGAGACAGTGAGGCTTAAACAGAAGTTCTCTGAATGTGGATGGGGAATTTTGGAAGAAAGATAAGAAAAAGAACAATTTTACTATCAGCTCTAGAGAAAGGTATTCACTGAAGAACAGTTCAAGCTGTGGGCATTTTCCAGGACTCCTGGATACCAAATTTCAAGGATAACCAAATGCTCTATAAAAGCATCAATTGTATTGAATGGCACAGACAAGTTGCATTGAATCAACACAGATGACAATCCATTTGCCTGAGCAGAAAAAGATCATTATAGAGCTTTAATACGGAAGTTTCGGTTCAGGATCTGTCCGTTTTGGAACTTGGACTTGTAGTAATTGAGTCGGTCTCTTGAAAAAACAGAACTTCATTAAAGTCGATATTCTGTAGCAGTTCTGAAACGTAGAACAAAGCAAGCTGGGAGACTATGGTAACAGGCAGGTTTTATAACCTGTTTCTTTTGAAGCACAGCTACCATTTGTGCATTTAAATGACAACAGAACAATTCCAGAAGCTCAGACTGAATTTGCATGACCAGCAATGAGGTTGAGGGTGAAAGCGTTTATTGTTTCATAGCAAAAGTGGAAGCAATAGGGATCAGCTGCACAAGTGGTCAGATCTGATTGCAGTAAATGAAATCGTCATACCAACTGAGGCAGAGCAGAGTGATCAGAGGGAAGGCTATGAGGAACCTAAATAACTAACAGTTACTTGAAAATGATGGGGAGCATCCTGAAGCCTTCAGTCTTCCTGAACTAAAAAATAGCAGATGTTGGCTTGATCTTAAACCACTGAAATACAAACATGTAGTGGCTTTGTGGCAAAATTTTCCAGGCCTGAGTCAAAGCTTGCTGAAATTCGTGGAAGTCTTGTACGGGATGAGACCCACAGAGTGTTTCCTGGGTACATAGAGCTGTGAGATTGAAGTGAGTCCCTATAATGTTGTGACTAATGCTTTTTTTCCTTTGGGATGTAAGGGTGTAGGAGAATTAATTCCCAGTTCTGCTTAGACTTCAGTGATTAATGTTTTTTCAGACTTGTTGGGGAGATCCTAGCTTGAAACTGAGAGCTCATAAGGTTTGTCTCTTCCCTTAATAGCGAACCTAAAAGTGGTTTGTTGAGGTTCTGTATTTCTTTCAGTGACTCAGTATCCGGTTATTTTTTTCGCCTAGAAATACCTTTTAATTGATTATCCTGAAAAGTGCAGCCTGAAGTTGAAGATATTTCTGTTACTCGTTTGTTTTCACTGGTATAGAAAGATTTCTGAGACCAAATTCTTCCTTTTGCTGCATCTTTGCAATCTCATTCTTTTGATTTGTGTTTCAGAGGAATAATTCCAGATGGAATTTCACCTTGTAATTAGTTTTTGTCTGTTAGCTTTGTTGGTTGTTCAGGGCAAAAAGGAGTAAAAAGTGGGAGAAACTAGTTTTATTTACTTAATATATGACAGAGGAAGCAGATCTGTGAAGTACATGTTCTGCCATGTAGCACTCGGTATCGGGGAGGGGAGGAAACAGATTTTTTGTGCCTGAGAACTTCTAGATTTTCATACAATATCTTTCCTGGATTGAGACAACAGTTCCAAGACTCAAATGTTTCTAACAAGATAATTAAGAAAAAGGTTGGGTCAGTTAAAAAGACTTATTTTTATTCTCACTTTTTAATTTTAGGGCCTTTTAATAAGAGCTAAAATGGGTTTTAATCTGAGAGTCACTTTCTTTAAAATCCCTAATAGCTGATTGTGAAAATAGAAGAAAACTTGACAATTTAAAAACTTGTGACAGGATTTGACACTATGTCACCGTGATTTGTGACATTCAAAGAAAAATTGCTTGCCAAACAAAAACCTGATAATCTTTTACAGTCTGCTTGCTTAGTAAAATCTACCATCCTAGAAAATGGAAATGGGCTTCTCCAGTACTTTAGGAAAAGGAACATAGTGATCACTGAACCCAAGGTTTATCATCAGAAAAGAGTACATGATGTGACTGGAAAATGTAATCTCATTTGTATAGTCATTACTGCTATTAATTCTAATAATCTGGCTTGAAAGATAGCTAAAACATGGAGCAGAGCTAAAAAGAATTTTTACATGAAATCTACTCATGATTCAAAATGTATATAGTAACAATAACAAACTTATGATAAGGCACTGACTGTGAGGAACAGATGGTGATGGCCCAGGAGGTTGTGGTAGGATTTAGTGTGGCACTGAAAATATTCCGAAGAAGGTAAGAAACCTGCTCAAAATGAACCCAAATATCATGGGCTAATAGAGAGACTCCTAAGAAAGCCACTCAACAGATTCAGCTGAAAGGTTATAGTATGAAAATGAGTAATAAAGAACAATGGCAACTCTCCAGGAATGGAGAGGCAATACTAAACATGTTGCATCATTGCCCTTCTTTATGCCTCTTATTTTGTTGGAGCTGACACTGTGTGTCTTCTTCCTTTAAAATGAAAAACACTGAATTAAGATCTTCCCTAGTAGCGCTCTTCTCTCTGGATCCCCTTGGCCCCATCCTGTGTTCGGAATGGTAACAATGCTCTGACATGTTGAGTAAAGGAAAGGGAGAGAAGTGTAGCCACCCTGCAGTAGCCCTTGCCAGTCCTACTACAAAGAAGTCCACCGTATAATGTGAATGAATGAACAAAGGAAATACAGTTAGAGATAAAATAATCACCTTTGATTTCCCTTCTTTGAGCCCTGTAGCAGTTACTTTACAGATTTCCCCTGCTTGTGCCAGCCAAAAATGTACCGTCTTCACAGTCTGCTCCATAGGAAGTCCTGATGCAGGACTTCCCTTTGTCTGAACTGGTTAGAAATTGTGTCCTCATACAGATGCCCTTCGCGGCTTGTTTCCAAAATGAAAGTTGGCATTATGCTTGTTATTGTTCAGCTATACGTAAAGTGAAACAGACTTTCAAAAATCATTTACAGAAGATTTGCTGTGACTATTGATGTTTTCCGACAATGTAATTTTTCTTGTAGAGCTTTCCCTCTCCTCCCACTTCTCCCCTCCTCCCAATTCCTACCCTGCAAACAGCAGAAGTGTATTTGGGAAAATGAAAAGGTTATGAATCAAACTTTCAAGGTATTTTTTAATTGACCCCAGGTAGACACTTAGATGGAGCTGATAGAAAGGTTGCAGGTGTTTTATATTATGAAGTCCCTTTATATTAGATGATGCTGTGTCCTGCATCTAATGATTGAGTAGTCTCCTGTGGAAACGTGCATTTAGCCATAGTGCATACAAGAGCAGTTTCAGTTATGTACATATTTCATCTGTCACTGAATTAACCTGAGAAGTCTATGGGTAACCAGATCCCTTGGGTGGAAGAGCTTGATGCTTGTTTGATAAAGAACTTTTTTTTAGTACTAAAGCTTAACAGGTTTGTTCTTAAATGAAGCCACTGGTATTTAACATGGAATCGTAGGCTGGATAGATGTAAAAGCTCAGCATGTAATGCAGAGATTTTGTTCCAGTTACATTTTTCATGGCATGCACCATGCAATGTAGTCTGGTTTGGGGCAGGAGTGTTCCTGGGTGGGCTTTTTGTTTGTTTTTTATTTAAATCCTGACCAAGAATGGTATTAAGCAAAATCAACTATAGGCATTTGCAGTTTTATTTAAATGGGTAATACTGTCAGAGGCAAATAGCAAGAAATTCTAGAGAGTCCTGTTAAATAATACTGATATTTCCAGCATTTGGAGTAAACCAGTACAAACTGGGATTGAGTTGCAGGCTAGAGAAGTGCTAAGTTTAAATCTAACTCAATTTGAGAGTTTCATCACAAGCTGACCCTTACAATATAGCAGAGAATCAATAATACTCTATATTGTTTCACTCACATTATATGAAAACATGATCATTTGCCTTTAAAAAAAAACAACAAACGAAACAAACCTACCTTCATTTTTAATGTTGTAATCTTTTAATAATGACTGGCTGAATTATCTCTGTCATTCATTACTCTCTTAGATGAATGGGGTAAGTTATGGTTTGTCATTATTCTCCATGGTGGCAAGGAGAAAAGGCTGGGGATTTAAATCGCCTTCCACTGCATGGGCTATAGACATGCTGATGACTTGCTGTGAGATTGCATTTAGTTCCAGGATCTCTGGTGCTTCAGAGTGTGATGCATTCAGTTGCCATGATGAACAAAGGCTTCCGATGGCTTATGTAGGCATACTAGAAGTAAAATGAAAGAGAAAGAGGAAGGAATGAAAGTAAAACATTGCTGTCTTTTACAAGTGACTGGTTGAGTACAGAAGAAAAAGTAATAAATTTGTTGGGAGGGAAACAAATATGGTAGTTGAAGTATTATACAGACATCTCTACATGACTGTGTATAGATATATGATGTGAAATAGATACAATCTTAACGTTGTTATGTACATACTTATGACTGCACTGGCTCATTACCCATTGCATCAAGGATGCTCAAGTGTTTATTATGCTATTTACCAAATTATAGCTATTTCCTGAACAGCCGGCCTCTGCTGAATATTCTTGTACTCTGTCCATCTTTAATAATGAAGCCTGCACTTTGGGGCAGAAGCACAGTCTGGCTTTTAAATAAGAGATAAATTGGTAATCTCTTTAGCTTTACTGTTTTATGTTGTTTATTTGCCTCTCCCAAGTATTCGTTTAGGGAACTTGGGCAGCATAGGTCAGGCAGCTGAGTTTCTTAGTGCATATTAGGAAGTGGGATGTAGAGCAAATAAATCTCTAGTAAGTTTTATATACTGTTTTGGTTTTCAATCACATCTATGATTTAGCTAATCTGTCTTGCGGAGAGTGTTGTAATAATTTTAATGAAAAATATCAGTATACCATTTTATAAACAGCAGTTACTTATTGCAATGTCTGAGTAAAAACATAAGATGGATTGTCTAAAAATAAAACAGTGCTGGGAAGTAGAGTGATTTTAAGGAGTTTTTGAATATTCAGGCTGTTCTGATACCAAGTGGCCTGGGAGCAGGTTTGGCCTGGTATTTTAGCAAGGAAATCTTCCCCCAGAGATAGGGTGATTACCTTTTGAGGATAGATTCTGCCATTGCCACCTTATAGAATCATAGAATAGTTAGAGTTTGAAAGGACCTTAAGATCATCCAGTTCCAACCCCCTGCCATGGGCAGGGACACCTCGCACTAAACCATATTGCCCAAGGCGCCGTCCAACCTGGCCTTGAACCCTTCCAGGGATGGAGCATTCACAACTTCCTTGGGCAACCCATTCCAGTGCCTCACCACCCTCACTGTAAAGAACGTCTTCCTTGTATCTAACCTAAACTTCCTGTGTTTAAGTTTGAGCCCATTACCCTTTGTCCTACCGCTACAGTGCCTAATGAACAGTCCCTCCCCAGCATCCTTGTAGGCCCCTTGTTGACCTTGAGAGTACCTTGGATGATAGTGTGTGTCCAGGTTCTTGTCTGGGACTAACATTTTCCCCATGTAAGGACGAGGGCAGGTGGGTGCTGCCCATCTCTTGCTAAGGTAAGAGGCAAACTTGCCACCTAAGGTAGCAAGGGAGACGTAGTTGTGCAGTTCAGAAGAGGTCAGGACAGATAGCTGCGCTGATGGTCGATTGATTCTAGATGTCCAGTGTTGTGGCTTTTGGCACTGTTTTTTTTTTGTAGTGTTGTGGTTTGGAGTTTTTCTGGTCTGTTTTTTTGTTAACGTTCTGCAGACTGGGGGGAATTAAATACCGGGGGGAGGAAGAGCTGGTCATGGTGTCTACTCTGCAGTTGCTTTCCAAAAGCAGCCTGATAGGGATAAGAACCTCATCTTAGCAACAGGAATTTATTAGTTAGTGGATTTAAGAGACCTTGAGCTGTGGGAAGATAGAGACCTGCAACCAAGTTAAAACATGTAGGTTACTAGTTGTATGTTCAGTCACAGGTTATTTTACACAGAAAAGATTTTTGGTCCCCCTTCTAGTAAATAAGGCTTGAGTAATTGGTGAGATTCCTGAAAAAACCACTATGCATCTCTCTCTGTCAGTCATGTTTAAAAAATAATCCTAAGAATTATCTGGATTTCTAAAAATACATTACAGTAATACTCAACATGTTAAAATATTCAAAAAAAGCCAAAACCACATTTATTTTTTACCATTTAAAGTAGTGTAATTTTTACCTTTTTCCAAATACACAAGTCAGTTGCTCATACTGTTCCTCTTGATTTGTAGCATTGCTCCAAAGTTTAACTTACTCCATAATGCAGTGCTTAATCATAAATCTGATTTTATTTCATTTTAACATTCAGAAAAATATCCTCAATAAGGTTTAAGAAAACTATTTGGAATATAAATGTTGGCTTATAATCCCTTCAATTATTGAAAAAAATAGTCCAATCAATCTCTGGGTTGGCTTTGTAGCTCAAAATGCCTTAATGTGACAGGAATGCACTATAATCTATGAAAGGAACGTCTTAATTTATCACAGAGCCCATTACTTTTTGAGTTATATTTTGTGCTCTGAGTAGCTGTACTTAATTCTTCACAGATAACATAGAATGAAGTCTTGCCCATGGTGTGTTTTAGGAAATGGAGCTTATTGGGTTTTTTCCAAAGAAAATAATGTTTTTTCTTAGTATGGGGGTACATGCAGTGCCTTGTAACTTTTTGGAACATGCTTGTAGTTCTACAAAATGAATGTTCTCAAGATCTTAAGTCTGCTGTGGAAGCTGAGCTTTTCTTTGCAGGTAAAATGCAGCTGGAGCCTCTTAAACTTTTGCATTTCCCTCTCCAACACTAAGGTCAGTACTTCATACTCATTTCTCATGTACTAGAGAATACAAGGCTGGATTAGTTTATTAAATACTTGAGTTTGAGTTAAAAGTACGCTGAAGACAGACATGTGTTCAACATTATTCTGTGCGTTTGGACTTTGAAGAAGCTCCAAATCTATTTAGGATTTTGTATGACGAAGGGTGGAATTCTGTTTTAAGGTACCAAGTCTTACTGCCAATTTTTGTTGCTAACAGAGATGCTCTCCAGCATCTGTAACTTAATGCATCTGTATTTGATAAGATTGGCAAATGGCTTTGATTAGGGTGCTTTTTTGGAGTGGCCACTCAGAGGCAACCTTCTTCTATACTCTACTATGTCTCATAAAGAAAGGTTTCCACATTAGTGAAACACTTAATTACATCGGAGCAGCATAGTTGCTTTGGGTTTTAGACTTATTTGGATGGTGAAAGTGAAACGTAACAAATGTTACCATCTGCTCTTCTCATCCCCCCTCCCATCCCTCCTTTCCCTCTCTGTGCCCCAACAGACTCTCTTCCTCCGTTTCATCCTTATTGTCTGATGCAAAATCTTGTCAGGGTACTTAAGGCATATAATAGCTTGAAGGCATGAAGCAGGAGATCAGCTTTTCCCAGACAAGATTCCACACTTGTTCTGTGAATTAAGGGTTTCTATAAAGGTTAGCCAGAGCTATAACAGCACCTTTTTTTCTCCCTGAAAAGTAAACTTGACACATCTATCACGTCTGAGGACTGGAAATTTCTGGCTTCATAGAGGAAAATGTGTCACTGTGGTGTATGTCATCTGACCTAACTATCCTAGAGATTTTTGTTCCATTTATCTCCTACACGCTTTATGTAATGAAGGAAGTCTCCCTAGGCATGATCAACCACAGAGAGTGAGTGAAACACAATGGTTTCAATCAAGGTTTCTGCTAACCCAAGTTAGTTGTTACTCTTCAGTCAAAGGTGCTAGCTCTCACCTTGGAAACCAGTAATAGTTATTCTATTCACAGACATTTTGTAGATTTTCACTAGCCACTGGTCACAACCTTGTCCTTAAATTTGTAAGACGCTTTTTTAAATTTCTAATCTTAATGTTTTATCCCTTTCAGAAAAATAACCTCCCTGTGACCTGAATTTCTGGATTTCTGTGATGATCTCTGACGTGAATATCTTGATAGGAAATTCTGCAATTTCTTTATATCAGCCAGAATGTTTTTCAAGCATGCACACGACTCAATTCCAGCAAACTGGGGTTACTGCTTTTCCTGTAAGAAATCTGTCCATGGCATGAAAAAGCTACCAAAAGAATTGAAGCAGAAAGCCTTAAAACTCCTGTGTTGCCCAGTTTATTATTACTAAATTATGTTCAAGAGGCCTTCATTTCATCTCCAGGCAGGATACAAAACTCGGAACCCAACTAAAGGTATTTCAGGGACGGATGAGGAAGGTACTCAAAAGCATTAGTGGTTTTTTTGAAAGCTCAGTTCAGTTTCCCTGAACACCCAATCTTGACATTGAGATTGTTTTCTAGAGAGCCCAGAGTACTCCAAGTGGTCAGCTGTTGCAGAGGTAAGGAACCTGGGCGCCCTGGCTTCTGCCAGGAGGCTGCAGCTACCGCAGGGAAGCAGCAGTGCTCCTAGCAGTGGAGCAGAGCGAAAGGAGGATTGTGTTTCCTCCTGGCTCCCTTGGGTAGCTCCCCAAGCAGAATGCTCAGGGGCTGCTCTGGATGGCTCCTTCCAAGGCTCTGGGACCCAGGAGAGCAGAAATGCTGGGCTGCCCTGGAGCTACAGACGGTAAGGTCAGACTTCTTCACGGGAAGTCGGGTGAGCTGCTGAGAGGCATAGCAGAGGCCTTTCTTACTGATGTCAGACAGGATTTTTCACTAGAAGGTGTTTAGTCTCTTACAAAACTTTGTTAGAATCTTTTTTTCTTCTAGTTTTATGTGGGGCTGCATACCCTATCTTTTCTTCATGGAAGTTGCCACAGCAAACACCAACCACACCCTAAAACTTGATCTTTGTCTACCATACAGTCATTGCAGGCAGTTTTGATTTTTAATGTCTTGCATCTCTGTAAACAAGTTTCATGTGGTTGAGGCATGATGCTGAAGGTGGTAATTACCTTTGCAGTTTTAGTTGGATTGCTGCTACTGACAGAAAAAGAAATGCATTGTGTCTCGTCTAAGCAAGTATGAATAGATACTTCTGCAGAGCTTTTTCTTCCTTTGCTTGCTTCTGGTAGTAGTAATCTGGTATTATCTGGATGGTCCAGGAGACCCACATAAAACTAGAAGGGAAAAAACAGTTTTCTCCTGGGACTTTTTCGTCCTGCATCTACCTTTTTCAGACTGGAATATGATTATAGAAATTTGTTGTAGATGCACATTTAGCTGTATTTATTTAGCTAAGCATAAGCTATAAGACCAATTTTTTCCTATCTTTGTGAGGAGAGCAAGTGAGAGGGCATACTACTATATGCTACATGATTGTTATTCTTTGGTAAAGAAGTGATAATAAATGCACTGCTTGTTAAAGAGGGTTCACAGTAGTACAGGCCTGCAGCATTGGTCTGGTCAAAGACTCTGCAAACAAAACTTGTGTTATCTGTCATAGATTACAAGCTGCTTTTGTATCTGCATGTTGGCAATAAACTTGTGAAAGATCTTCCTTCTTTCTTGAATACTCTTACTTTTCTTTGCTCCTTCAGTGATGAAAGGGACTTGAAATCAAATAGTGTCGATACTAGGACTAAATATTTCACTATGGAAAATCTTATCTTTTTTACATATATAGAGGTAAGAGCTACTAGCACAAAAGAGGATAAATAAGCAAAGGTAAAAATATGTATTTATAAACCTAGAACAGCAAGGCCTGCAAAATAAGAGCTGTGATTATGAGAATCTCAACAAATATACAGATGTTTTATCATATAGCTCTTACTGGATGACAGTGTAACCCAGCTGACTTTTTAGAGATGAACTGTAAATTCTTCCATTCTTTCTCCTGCTTAATCTGCTCCATCCCACATGTGCAGGTTTTACAGTACTACTTTGAAACTATCTTTAGAGATGACCACAGTTCATTTCCCTGGGGCTGTGTAAAACCCATATAAACAGAACAGGAAAGAGTTAGAGGCATTAATAATCATTCTGTAAGAGGCCTAGGACTCAGTCTGGAGATGGAGAATATGTCTAAGGTATGAAAAGCTTAATTGATGGCCTTAAAAAAAAAAACAGCAACGAGTAATGTGATAAATGGCACAGATTGTTAATTAGATGTCTAAATTTACCAATTGTGTCAGGAAAATTAGGACAGTGGGAACGATATGTCCCTAAGCTGCTCACTAAACAACTGCTGTACTACTTATTTATGTTTACCTGATGAAAAAGTGCGTGCTGAAAGGAGCACAGGAGGAAATCTCTCTCTCACTAACTTGAAGTTCCCAGACTTCTCTTCTCACAAGACCTCTGTGTCCTGATATTCCCTTGTCTGAACTAATCATTGTAATATCTGGCTTCAGGAAGTATTAAGCCATTAGAGAATTTTGATAGTGTCTGTATAGGAGGGAGCAGGGGGGCACTCCTGAGGCCTGATCTAATGCTCAGTGAAGATGATTTACAAATTCCTGTTTGTATTTTCAGGAATTGAGTTGGGCCCACACTGATGAGACAAAGACAGAAGTTAGTCTCTTACTTAGGAGTCTCATTTAAGTATGTATATATTTAAGTAAGTGTGTATTGCAAAAAGTGGGGTATTATGTATGGGTATGCTTATGTGCATATTTAAATATATTTATAGCTAAGTCAGCAAACATTTACATAGGTACCTGAGAAAAGTGCAAGTTCCTTCCCACAGACCACCCTGGTTCCCAGATGGCTGGCTGCCCTGTGCTGCAGTGGTGGGATCCTGGCTGGAAAAGGTCAGGAGATGCTTCCTGCAGCACCTCTAGCCAGCAAGCAGCTCCCAGCCATGGGGAACACCTTGGCTCACTTCCCATTCCTCCTGCTTCTGTTTCCTTATGGTGTTCTGCATCTGTGAAGGTCGGGGAGATTATAATTTGAGTAGTCACTAACTGACTCTTCATTAGACAGGCAGAAGTGACTAACTTTAATAAACCACCCTTTACCATCCTTCCCTGTGTACCTGATACTTGGCAGGGCTAACTAACTGAGAGATAATATTGGTGTTTTGAAAGATAGCTGTTTTGTTTCTGACACTTGATAACTTTCTAATTGTGTTCTCTCCAGAGCCTGCTTTGGGCTACTTGGTTTGGTTTTAATTCAGAACGGATTTGAGAGGGATGCATTTGCAGCTGGGCTGTATGCACTGCTTGGTTTGAGGTGCCTGTGTATGCACTGCTGTTGGTTGGAGCTGATAGAGCTGATCACTGGCTGTAGCCACACTGTGTGTTTGGCTGGCAGCCATGCTCTTCTCTGCTTGCTCATGCAAGTGCTACTGTGCTAGTCCTGATTTCTGGAGTGCTGAGCCATGTTTTGGCTGAAGCTGTGCCAAATGGCTTGATGTATGTGTCAGGCAGGTGGTCATTTGAATCCTTTGAGGGGAAGGTCAACTACTTGATGCAAGCTTCAATAATAACTAAAGGAACTCGCAAGTGTTACTGGCTGCAGAGCTGAGATGTAAAGGGAAGGTACTGACATTATAGTAATGGAAGATCTGGATGGGTTTGGGGTATTTTTGTAACCGTGGCAGTGGCAAAGCACAGTGATACCTGAGGTAGCTGGAAGGAATGCTCCTAGGACAGCACTGGGACAGAGATCTCCAGCAGTGGCTAGTGCTGATCCCCTTTATCCAACTGGAGCTGATTCTCCGCAGGTCTTGAAAAATCTACACCATCAATGAGTTAGTTATAGGAGAAAATACTGGCTAGATTTATGGAACATAGTCAAGTCTGCCTGCCCTGCTTCATTATCAGACAGATCATTATGGACTTCTAGGCTTGTATAGGGGCATTTTTGGCATTGCATATGGGTGGAGTGATGGCATTTCCACTGTGAACGCATCCTGCCAAGGAGAGGGTTGCTGAAAAGAAACCTGGGCAGCAGCCTTGCAGCATCCTTTTTTCAGTGTGTTAATGTACAAGATATGGTCTTCAATGTGTGGTTGGGGTTTTATTTAAGAGTTCAGATGAGAAATTCTAAGGATTTCATGAAGTAAAAGTAAGTGAGAACAAAAAGGTTATTACTATATTATATTCACTTTTCAACTTTGGCATGCACAGTTTGCTCATTGCACAAAACAACCTCTACTGTACAATTAATAGCAGATCAGAATAGTCTTGTTTCTTCCAATCTTAGTTTCACTTGTTCAGATACTGATTTATATAGAGCTCTAGGCTTGCCTCTCTCCTAACCCTGTGGGCTGTCACACTCTTCAGGTGATGAGGGAGCTAGCGAAACCTTGTTGTGCAAGCAACAGTGCTGAGTCTTTCTTTTTGTTTTTAATCTGTTCTAGGAGAGGGCGATGGGTAGAAACAGGAGGAAGTCAGAATCAAAACCGTGACAATCTAGGCAGCTAAATATGTTTCTGCCATCGGTTCTTGTCTTTTTTGCTGCTTTGCTGATGGGGCGTCTTCGCAAGTGCGGAAGAATCTGTTGCTATAGGGTTCTATCCATTCCAGGTCAGAAGTGCCACTGTTTTCTTAATAATTGCTTTTCTAAGACGTTGCAGGAGAAAATTCATTCTTGCTTTGGTGCAAAAGCTTAAGAAGCATGTAGGGCAGCAAGGGAGAACTTACGGCTTTTGCAGCTTTGAAGAGGCCAAACTTTGTGCCTTTGGAAATCACCCTGTACAAGCAAAATTAAGAAGGATTTGGGGGAGGAGTATGTTTCACACTGGTAGCAAAAGCCTGTTGATAGTATCGGGTTTTCTTAGTTTTGCAGGCTCTAGTGAGCTTCAGAGAGTCATAGAGATTGATACAGTAACTTACAAGGATTAAACTTTTGGTCTGTTGGCAGAGTGGAGAGATTACAGTTTACATGATGCTGAATTCCTGAGAGAAGCCTGACTAGTTCTTATTCAACACTGAGTTATCCCACTGTGTTCATCCTTCTTTTCTGTCTTAGTGTTTGATGACTTTCCAGGAAATAGGGAGCTTTCACTTTTAAAATTAGTGCTGTTTTAAAGCACTTACCTTGTTATGTAGCTCGTCTTAGAAATTTTACAAAGCTTTGAACCTCTTTATAGTTGTTACCATATGCTTTCTGACTGTAATATCAATCTGCATCAGCTCCCTTTTCTCTCCCCTCTCTGTCTCTTACCACATACACAAAAATGCAAACACAAATGTTGAAGAAAATACTCTTTTCTGAACATAACTGAACTCTGGATCTGATAGTTCTCCAAGTTCAGTGTGTTTCACAGATGTTGGTCCTCAAATAAGAAAATGTTCCAGTCAGTCCCAAAGTGGAGGATCCCAGCTGTTCTTAGCATGATGAACACGTATGAAGTGAAGAGCATTCTAGTTGGACAGCCATGGTTCCAGCCTGAAACAGTTGCTGGTGGCCTGAAGGGTACATGTGAGAATAGGGTTGAGCAAACTGTATGCTAGCTGACTTTTATGGATGCTGTGCAAGGACAAGAATGTGTTGCAGTGACGTGGCTTAGACATGGCAAAGGTTTAGGTGAGAGAATTTTAATATTAGATTATGGTTTGAACCTGAAAGGAGAGCTCAGAGAACAGCACTGCTTGTTGGCTGTTGAAGGGCCCAGAGGCTAATGGTTAAGGATAGTAAGCAAAGGAATTTAAGTAGGACTTATGACATCTTATGAATATGGGTTGCTGAGCTATTTTGCAGTCCTGATTTGGGGTTAGGTATAAGGTTCGAAAAAGGAGGAGTGTGTCAGTGTCTTGCAAAGGGCTATGATTCAGGAGAGAAGGGGTCTACTAAGAGGTTGCTTTATTTCAGGAACATCAAGAAATATGATAAAGGTGAGTTAAAAAATTAGGTCATTAATAGCATAAATGATCTGGCTAAGTTTAATCCTGTGCTTAACTTATTATTTAATGGTGATAGGAGAAGCCTTTCCTGATTTATCTCAATGGTTTACCTTTTAAAAAGACTTCTCCATGTCTTGATAAAGTTGCAATGAGATTATTTTCAACCAGTTTTCTCTCAGTGCTTGAGATTGGGGAAAACAATGCATCTGAGAAATACCTTCTTGAAAGGAGCCAGGGAGTTTCTCTGGCGCAATAACTTGAATACCACAAGACAAACACAGTGTTTGCATTTGGCTGGAGCAGCTGTTCTGTAAAATGGTAAACACTGCATCTACTGGGGGAATTAAAATGATGGGCTAGAATGAAAGAGACTTTTCTCTGTTGCTTCTGCCTCAGGGAAATGACCATTCCTTAGCACGTGCTGTGATTGGAATCACAAGGACACGGAAAGCCTGTGCTTTGTCTCCTAGGCAATGCTCAAATTCAGGACAGTAACTACTAGAAAGAGGAGAAGTAATTTCCCAGGTGGGGTGTTGTTCAGGCCTCAGTGTATTCTCTTTTTCTTTTTTGACTAGTTGTGCTGATAAGACCAACTGGAACATGGTGTCCACTAAAGAGGCTTTTAAAGAGTGTAGCTAACAGAGATAAAATTAACTTGCAGATCAAGATACTTAATGCACAGACGTTAGCAATATTGGACATTTATCTCAGTTCTAGTGATTTCTCTTCCCTAGCACTCTTCCTCCGCAACAGAAGTCACACAGATATTTGATGTTTGTTCATCCCACATGTATATTTATATTGTCTTTTTTTTTCAGATATATCTGAGTTCTTTTTTATTTAAATCAACAAAAAGCAAATATTTTGCACCTTAGTGGAGTTAAATCTGTCGTCTACTTTCTTCCCTTGTGCAGGCATTCTGCTTCTCAGACTCCATTCCACCTTCTGGATATTTCTTGAGCAAGATGAGAACCAATAGATATCTCCATTTTTTTCCCTTTCCCTTTTCACTTCAGTTTCAAACAGTATTAGCCACATTGTAAGAGACAAAATTCTCACTGCCCTCTGTTTGGAACTAAATTTCAACCAGTCTGCTAAATGCTAGCGATTTTTGTTAAAGATTTCCAATAGCGGCACTGGGGCATTAACTGGTTTTCACAACTCTGCTTATTTAGAGAATATGCCAAGTAATTGCTAGAGGAAGTATGTGTAATAGCACGAAAGATGTAGTTCTTAATTCCAGCTATTACGGGGACTTTGGGGAATGTTTTTTCCAGGTGTACAGCTTTCCAGTTATTGAAATTGGACCTTGGATTTGACCATGATTTTTGCTTTACATTCCCATATCCTGTTATTTCTTTTTTCCAAGAATCACTGGGCTATATTTGTAGTGATACTTGCGTATTCAGCAGCAGCTGGAACAGAGACCGTGGTACGAGTGAACGGCTATGTACAAGTGAGGCAGAAGATGGCAGGAAATTTTGTGATTGGAGGGAATGGGGTAAAAGGATTTCATTTACCCACATGAGAAGAAAAGCAAAATTGAGGCCAGGCAACTAGCCTTTTTAGATATAAGACCATGACCAAATAACAGCATCATGGCACTGTAAATCAATAATGCAGTTTCATCTAAAACTATCTACATCTTTGGCCCCATTGTCTAGATGTGCAACAATAACACTGGAGTACAGAGACAACTCAATTATCATGACAAAAAATCTGTTCTAAATGTTCTATCTAATAAATTGAAAGTAGTAGTGGTATAAAAAGATCAAATGATAAGTGATATATAGTTGATAAATTAGTCATTCTTTCCACTATTTCCAATGATACAAGACCAAGGATACAGCCAGAGAAATTGAAATGCAGACACTTAAGTTGTTTCACAGTCAGGTCTCTAGTTTGTTTTACAGATGAAATACTTTCAGCTAAATGTAATTCATCAACCGTGAGCACTTGTGTGGTGAAATTTGTGTTCATACAGTTGTGGGGGTTTTCTATGCAGTAAATTTTTGGGCCTGTGGCCAAAACATGTTTTTCAAGAAGTACAGAGTGGCTTCTCCTCCCCATTGCTTGTGAAGGTAGTTTTTAAATAATGAGTTATCAAGTTAAGAAATAGAAACAATATGTGAGATCAGTTGCAGTTAATGGCGAATAACCAGAATGTTCTTTGTAATGAATAATGATTGTGTTCAGTTCATGGGATAGCCTGTAAGCCAGAGTTTTTTTCCATACACGTTATTTAATGGACGATGGCTAATACCTAATACATTGAGGAAAAATTGTGATTGAATCAGGCACAGTTTGGAAACCAAAAAAAAAGAGTTAATTAACTGACTACACACCCTGGAGTAGTTTTTTATCAACACCATTTAGTTTTTATTCATGCAGTGATACTGTTTTCTCCTGGCAGCTCCTGTGGCAGAAGTTTTAATGAAATGAGTGACAGTCTTCAGCTGTGTTCTTCAGCCTTCTATGCTGCTGTGGGCTTTGAATGTAGCATTTGTTTTATCACTCCTATAATTAAGTTCCTTTTCAGACTAACTTTTTTATGCTGAGATGATAACATGCAGAATTTGTAAGATAGCTGTGCTTATTTTGGTCACTAGGTAAAATTAGCGCCAGTGGCTTAGTATTGCAAATAGTTGAATAAGTGAATATAACCTTAGGACACGGAGCTCTGGGGGTAGTGGGAAAAGAAATCAAAGCCTTGGTGCGATGAGCAGAGCATTGCTGTACAAGAGAGCAGAGAGATTTTCCCCTGCATTGTCGCGTGAAAATTAACAGGCTGGCAATATGAACACCAATACCCGATAATTCTTCTAAATATAATGCATAAATATCTGTGGTAGGGAGTCAATGTGTGAAAAGCAAGAAATATGTAAGGAGGAAAAAGTTTGGGAATCTGGGCTGTTTGTGTTGTTTGTGCAACTTTAAGCTATGTGATTGTAATAGCCAGTAAAATAAAATTACTTCATGGTTTGAAGCACTATTCTGGCAATTTTCTCTGGCCCTATCCAGTAAAATGTATTTCTCTATCTGATTGTGCCAGAATTACTGCTTTTAAGATTCAAGAAACAGAAGTGGTTGCCAGGTCTTCATTGAAACCTTATAAAGTAAGTTTCTGGCACATAGTTCACAAGCAATACTATTGAAAGCAGATAGGACAGAGCTGTGTAGTTCATGTAATTGGCTAAAAATTTCAGTCAGTTTTGATATTTATTCTTTATTTATAAAGTAGTACTGAGAAAAGGTTTCTAATGTGTTCAGTCTAGTCTCCCAGCCTGATGAGAGAGTCTGTCATGTAGCAACTGGGTGAAACCTTCCCCATGCTGAAATCTTGCCCTTCAGCTGCCAGAGCCACATTTTGTGAGTATGGTGGAGTCCTTTGCTTTTTCTTGTATTGGTTAGTCACTTTCTTGGCATGAAATTAGCAGCAGAGCCCTGGAGGGTTTAGCAGTCTTGCTGACTTGTTTTTATACATGCCATCTTAGATTACTCCTACTGGAAATAACCAGTAACCAAAAACCACAATATATGAGTTGAAAATACTTTCATAAATCAATCTTAAGGCTTAAACTCAGCTATAACTAATCAATTTGATTTCTAATAACTATTTACAAAATCCACAAATCCTAGTGACAAAAGAGCCTAACAAAGGCAGGCTGAAGTTCATCTTCCCTCACCATCACCACTTCCCAGCTCCTGCTCCTGACATTTTGCTTTGTGTCAGTTTTGCTCTACCAAGAAGAACAGGGAAGAGCTTCCTCTTGAGATTTGTGGCAGAGGTTTTTGCTTAATTAACTGGCAGAGAGGCTGCCTGAATGACAGACAGTGCCTCCTTCAGTCCCTGTGTGAGTGGTGTTAATTTCCTGCAAAATATGGGGAATATATTCCCATCAGTATGTCCATACAACTCTTACTGATGCTAATGAGAGCTGGGTGCTTGTATCAAAGGGGAAATTGCTATCTGTGTGCCAGGGCTGCATCCTGAATCAGTGAACAGTGGAATTGCATTGTCTCACTAGTTCTTTTTTGATGCATTCTGTCTTTCAGCAACTTCATTGTTTTTTCTCCTGTTGTTATAACTATCTTAAGCCAAGTTTTCCTAAAAAAATCACAGAATAATCTAGTACCAGTTTTGTCAGTATGCCACATAAAATGTCCTATAGCTGGGGTTCTGGAAAAATATCAGAGGGAATTTTGGCAGGTCAAGTTGGTTCTTCCGGATTTGCTCAAAAATAGTGGTGAATTTGTTTCATGTGGACAGCTGTTTGCTTGAAAGCTTCCTTGAGTACAATATGAAAGTGATTCAGCTCCCTAATCCATCACTGGAAATCTCTGCTACCACCCAAGACACTTAAAGGAATCACATTTACAGTTCTAATTGATAGCCACTGTTTTGACAGGCAGACAGATTCCTCCTCCCAGTGGCTTCATGCAGTTGGCCTCCAGCAGACCTTACCATTAGCACAATTCTACTGAAAACAATATACAAGCTAATAATAAATCTGTAGGGAAGGATGTTAACCACAAACGACTGTGTCTAATTAGTAATGTACAATAGCCAAAGCCAGGGAAGGAAGGTACTATTTATCTAAGGACTGATTTTGATGGCTTAAAAATGCAAAACCAACTCCTATTTATTATGCAGAAACACATCTTTCAAAATACTTTACGTATAACTCAACTCTTACTTTGGCAATGTTTTGAATGTTACTGCTTTGTAAATATGTCAGCTGCAGTACAGGTGCAGAAGTTGCATTTGTGATGCTTTAACCTTAGAAGTTCACTGGGAAAAACAAGTCATCCTAGGTTTTGTCTTTGCCTTTACAACCTCCCTTTCCTATTCAAGATACATTTCTCCTGAAGTTTCCCTTCAAAAGAGTCTCTTCACTGTGTTCTGTCTCTTAGCTCAGTTTCTCAAGCACTCTGAGCAGTGCAGGGCTCAAATACAGGCTAATGCATCCCACTGAGAGTGGAGACTGGTTTTGGTAGCTCAGCAGCTGTAGAGATCTCTGCATGTCTCTACTGCATATTTCTGCATAGCGTCTCGAGGCAGGAGTGCTGGTTCCCAAGCCACATTCCTTTTGTGCAGTCCCCAGCAGAAATATCCAGTAAGAGGTATTTCTGTAGCAGTGCAGCAGTAGAGCATATGAAAGGAGTATGGAGCAAGGAGGGGGAGAGTGTGTTAGAGGAGGAAGAAATGAATGAGGAGACAACTTAAAGGAGATGGGGGGGACATAGTCAAGGGGAAAAAGCATCACAGCAAACTGCCTCGAAAATGAGGCAAGTAGTTATGCAGTGATAATGTAATCACAGCACTGAAGTGATCAGAGAAAGAGAACAGGACCTTTCAAACTGTGCAGGAAATTTTTACCCTTCATGCCTCAGTTTCTTAATTTGGCGAATGGATATGATGATATATGCTCCACATTAATTGATCTCTAAAGAGTCATTACATTGCCACAGAGAATGGAGCTTGTTGTCTCAACTGAAACACAGGGGAGTCCTCTGTATTCCTGCTATTTTTCAAGGGCCATGTTTTTCCTGGAGATCTCACTGGAACCTGCAGTAAGCAGTTTGGCTTCATGGAAGTCAGATAAGCCCAAACAAATCCCCACTGCAGCGTGTAAGGGGAGGAAGGCACGTGGTTTGGTTAAGGAGGTGAATACTACAGTGGTGAGATGATTAGCAAGTCTGACACCTCAATGTATAATGGGTCTGGTGCAATTGTAGCAGGTTTTCAGGGTTTCTTTGCAAATACCGTGCATGTAATTTGCTCGATGAGTTTTGTATCTGCAGTTCTGATAATGTCACAGTTGCGCGTTGTTTTTCCATAGCCAAGAGGGCTATGGAAAGCTTTGTAGCATGAGTGGAGATTCTCATATAGTGCCTTGGTAGCTGAAATGCTAAGAAAAGCACATAATAGCATGAGAGTTATGAGATGGGAAAAATGGAAAGTCTTTCCCATTATAAACATGCATAATAGAGACATATATAATATGTAGCTGATACTTCAGTGAATTCTAGGGTCATGTGGCTAGTAATAGGGGGAAAAGACACACACAGATGAGGAGAAAGCCTGAAATAGAAAAGAAAAAAGCTCGTCAGCCTGTTCTTGACAAGTTTGGCACCCAAAGAGCTATCTTTTAGCTTTCTGTTGGTCTTTTCCCTGTCCTACCTTCAGGTGGCTCTCGGTTACCCACAGAGGGCTGGAATTGGAAGTGGAACACTAGGGCATGCTGGCTCTCACTTGACTGCAGGATTTCCAAACCCACATCTGAGAAAACCACAAAGTCAGCAGGTAGTTCTGGAGGGGCAGCTCTCAACATCCACAGACTGCACAGGGAGTCTCTGTCTCCTTCTTTGTCTTACTGACTGAACCTTAGAGGAATAGGTTCAGTCAGAAATTGCATTTGTCATTTTCCTGCATGACAGGGAATAGCATTCCTGGAAAAATTAGTAGCTAGCCTAACTGCCTCCTTCTCTCTTTTCTTTTCATGGAGCTGAGAAAATGGATGGCTATGATATGGGAATTAAGAAAACAGTGTCAAGGGCTTAATACTCTGTTCCTTTTCCTTTGCTTGAGTATGGAGTTACCATGCCATAGTGTGATTGTCATATTCCCACGGGGCTGGCACGTTGGCATTTGCAGACTCCATGCAGAGTAGGCATAGCTGTTCCTATGCGCTGGCTGGGATAGGATTAGTAGTCATTTTAGCAAAAGCTATTTGCCTGTAAGGTGGAAGCAAGAGGGGAAAATGGCTGATGCTGTACGAATTAAGGAAAAATAAGAATTTATGGGAATAATTCCTTACTTGGGTGGAGGGTAATTCCACAGTCTGGTGGACAAGCTGGCAGGCTTGTTGTATTGTACAGACTATAAATCAATTTTTTTCTTCTAATGAAGCTGTAAATCACAGCTGTGCTCTATTACAGCGGTTTTTTCTTTCTTGATGCATGTGATGTGGAATGCAGAATTCTTGTACTGATGACTGAAGACTAGCAACACGGTCATCAGATGATTGAAGCATCATTTTGTGGAAATAGATACATAGCTGCCATTCAACATCATCATTTTCCTGATCAGATAATAGTAGTGGTGACCCCTCTTCATGAATGCTATCTCCAACACTCAGACTACCTCAGCATGTTTCCTAAAAATAAGTTGCTTGAAGCATGAAGGATGACTCTTCATAGCTGCCTTCTGTTGTCTGTCTGTGTATAGTAGGTGATGAGAATTATTCCATTGGTTCAGTAGATGGACTTCTTGGGTTTACAGCAACCGCTTCAGGTGGCCCAAGTCTTAGGGTACCACAGTCCTTGGGTTTTTTCTTTGCTCCTATGCCTCAGAAGTAAGATTTGATATGTGGTACAGATTAACGGAACTGCCCCATTGCTAAGGATTTTGTAATACCTGATTACCAGTGTGATTTACAATGACTCACATCTACCTAAAGACCAACTTCAGTATTTTTTATGAAAGGGTATGGGGCTCAAAGGCTTTGAGAAGACGATGGGTGAAAATATTTTGGGATGATTATTTAGATTGCCTGTGGTCTGCAATTTCTAGGCACAAGAGCAACCTCTCACATTTCACATGGTAAACAGTCTTCAGTCTTTTTTCTGAAACAGAGATAATATCTAATACAAAGATACCAGCAATGAAGATTTTTTTTTATTGCTGCCCACATGGTTGATACTCTCAGAGTAAACTTCACTCTGTAATTTAGGGCTTCTGTTTGACATTTTGTTTCTGTGTGTGACCCTCTCCACTGAAGATTATAGATTATTTACCTGCGAGGTGTTACATCAAGCAGCTTCTCAGATTTGGTGCTGGGAGTTCTTTCATTAGCCATTAAGTCTAGGAACAATGTGATGATCCAAGCATTAATACAAATGTGATTAACTGTCTTTTCTCAGCTTTGTTTGCTTTGTTCTACTGATGCCTACAAGTTACATAATGAGTAGCATGTACAGGGTATGCTTTAAAGGCAGTTCCCCATTGTAGGAGGCTTTATGGCAAATTTATTTTCCTTTTAGCAAAACTTCAGTGAGGAAAAAAACTACACTGTTGATTTATTCTGAATGAACTCCTGGAAGGCTTACTAAGTATGCCATGTGGAAAGCTCCTTGAAGTGCTGAGGGTTAATACTCTCTGCTCTTAATTTCAAATTCCAGATAAATATGGTTTCAGCTTTGATCTTATCTGGACTAATTCTTTGTCACTGTACTAATTAATTCAGCATGCTGCAGAAAAGATGCTAATTTGGGCATCAAAGAAATAAACGGGTGGGGGGAGGTTGTGTTTAATCAGAGTTGTTAAAAAGATAAGTTTTACTCCCATTAGACTGGATCTGGAAGTGCAGTCATTTTACTCTAGCTCCAGCAGCCTGATACAGTAATTAAAATAAAATGAAAAGAAAAAAAGGCACTTGTTCACTTAATGTTGACATAACAAGAGCAACATATATTGGTGTGAGTAATGTGCATTTCTTTATATTTGTGTTCTCTACATAACCTTTTCTTTTCCTGCTGACCATAACCAGTTTAACTCTGATCGCAGCATTAGAACAACATGGATTATCGTCCAAAACAATTTGAAGATGGCTAAATGCGAGGATACTCACATTCATTAAATTTAGCTACATCTGTGAACTACAAATAATAATTGTAACACAGGATGTTTTAATAAATTCTTGTGTTACCTCCATTGATACAATAAATCAGAGGTTAGATCATCTTCCCCTTTTCATGGGAGCTGTCTTTGCCTGAGCTGCCCATTGTTCACTATGAAAAGCTGCTGCTCTTGCTGCCTGCCTCTCATTTGGTGCTGCCCTGAGTGAGCCTCAGCAGGTGGGCAAGCAGGGAGGCACCAGGCTGGCCATGTAGATCTTTCCTGCAAGCAAACCTTATGAGGAGCAGGAAGAGAGCAGAAGGGGCTGAAATTGCCATTTCCTGTGTTTATCATCTTATCTGGTTTTTTTTTTTCTCACCCTGACAAAGCAGGGAGGCTCCTGGGCAAGGCTTTGTCATGAGGAGGCCTTGCTGCAATATGTGTTGTACACTGTGGCATCTCCATGTTGCTGGGGCTAAATCCCTCCACAGAGGGAATGAGATCAAGTCACCGGGAGCAGGGGGCTGGCAGTAAGGCAAGGAAAAGAGATGCTCACTGTCCCTGGCTCACAGGCCCCTGTGCAGAGCTGCATGGAGGTACTTGCATGGAGTCTCACCTCTGTGCCGGGCAAAATCTTGGAGCAGATTCTCCTGGAAAGCATGTTAAGGCACATGAAAAACAGCGAGGTGGTTGATGACAGCCAGCTTGGTTTCAGAAAGGGAAATTCCTGCTTGACCAATCCAGTGGCCTTCTATGATGGGGCTACGGGACTGATGGATAGGGGCAGAGCAGCTGACATCATCTACCTGGACTTGTGCAAAGCGTTCGACACTGTCCCACACAACATCCTTGTCTCTAACTTGGAGAGACATCAATTGGATGGATGGACCACCCAGTGGATAAAGAACTGGTTGGATGGCTGCATGGAAAGAGTTGTGTGTGGTAAACAGTTCAATGTCCAGTTGGAAACCAGTAACGAGTGGTGTCCCTCAGGGATCGGTGTTGGGACCTGTCTTGTTCAACATCTTTGTCGGTGACATGGACAGTGGGATTGATGCACCCTCAGCAAGTTTGCCAACAACACCAAGCTGTGTGGCTCCGTTGATACGCTGGAGGGAAGGGATGCCATCCAGAGGGACCTTGACACGCTTGTGAGGTGGGCTGGTGCCAACCTTACAAAGTTAACCAAGCCAAGTGCAAGGTCCTACACC
>NW_009924406.1:0-18041 GCF_000696875.1 Nestor notabilis | reverse complement strand
TCTAACCTAAATCTCCCCTCTTCCAATTTAAGGACATTCCCCCTTGTCCTGTCCCTACGTGTGCTTGTAAAAAGTCCCTCTCCATCTTTTCTGTCAGCTCCTCTAGGTACTGGAAGCTCCTGCAAGGTCTCCCTGGAGCCTTCTCCAGGCTGGACAAGCCCAGCTCTCTTAGCCTGCCTCCATAGCAGAGGTGCTCCAGCCCTCTGAGGTGCTTTGTCTAGCGGAGTACATCTAACTATCTCCTGCAGCAATAACTTTGATGCTTTCAGCTCAGTTTTATACTGCCGAAAAATAATTTCAAGCAGAAAACTCTCTGGGGTAGGACTGCCATCGCTGCGTCAGCACCTCGGGATACTCTGGTAGGAATTAAGCCCGTTGCACACAAGTAGGAGTGAAAGCAATTTGTTAGCTCCTGGATGTGGTGTCCCATCACTAAGCAGCTTCTTTGTTAAGTGAGGAAAGGGTTAATATATTGTTACATTACATTTTTTTTTAATTGCTTTAAAGGGCTTTCTTGCTGAGGTGCTAAGGTCTGATCTTGGCCTGTGGGAGATGTAAAGGTTCTAAAAGACCGGTTTTGAACAGGCTGCCTGTGTGAATGTAGTAGCTGGAGCAGCGTGCCAGCAACAGGAATGTGGCTATCAGAGAAACAACTTTGTGAAATGGTCTCAGAAATCACATTGGTTTGGAAAATGAAAGTCTTTGGACCCAAATACAGTCAGCACACATCTTTGTCAGCATGGAGAAAACCCCCACTTTAGAAATGCATTATTAACTGGTTCATATCATTGAGTTGTAGCAAATTCTTGCTTTTACTGGTGTACAGTTTATCGACCTGGTCTGTGGCGTGTGCTCAGTGACAGCGATGTTGTGTGCATGACCTTGCAGCTGGTTGAGTTGTGCGTATGTCAGTAGTGTTGCTGACGTTGACGTGAAATAGCTGCAACTGTGTGTTGCTGGTGTGTGTTGAAAAACATGTTCACAAATTAGAGTTTTTAGTATGTCTGGCTCAGCACGTGCATGTGCTGTTGCGTGGTGGCTCCTGCAGACACAGGCTTTTTTTGTTGTTTGAGTTCATAGGACCTGACTTACTGTTAAGACCTTATCCTCCTGTCAGCAAAGAGCAGGGAAGCCTAAGTGGTATGATGGAGCTGGCTGAGGAAATAAGACTTTGCACACTGGTAGTGGGCCATTCTCAAGTTGGATCTAGCTGTTGTAAAGAGATTCAAAGCAAAAGTTTCTTGTGGATATTCATGTGAAGACAGGCTGAGAGAGCTGGGCTTGTTCAGCCTGGAGAAGGGAAGGCTTCAGGGAGACCTTAGAGCAGCTTCGAGTGCTTAAAGGGGCTGACAAGAAATCTGTAGAGGGGCTTTTTACAAGACCATGTAGGGGTAGGACAAGGGGAAATGGCTTTAAACTGGAAGAGGAGAGATTGAGGTTAGCTATAAGGAGGAAATTGTTCCCTATGAGGGTGCTGAGGCGCTGGCACAGGGTGCCCAGAGAAGCTGTGGCTGCCCCATCCCTGGCAGTGTTCAAGGCCAGGTTGGACACAGGGGCTTGGAGCAACCTGGTCTAGTGGAAGGTGTCCCTGCCCGTGGTAGGGAGTGGAACTGGATGAGCTTTCAGGTCCCTTCCAAACCAAACCATTCTATGATTTGATTTAATGAAAACGAAGTACTTCTGCATACGTTTACAGGAGCCTAACTATGAGGGAAGCTTGGGTGGAAATCTAGAGTGCACTTGCTTGAGGTCTGGGTGGGTGAGCAGATTTAGCAGTTTGATGATGGGAGCTGTTGTGGGGTGATAACGTGAAAACTGCTTAGAAAAACTGTCTTTGCAGCCAGAATCTTGATGATTATCGGTGGACAGAACACTCCTGTATTGGTGCCATAAATGCATGAAATGTGAGCACGTGTGGTACTGTTCTGCTTTCTTTTTGTTTCAGTTGACCATGCCCTTGCTCGTTTAATAACCGCATATGCTGAACATGGCCACAAGGCAGCCAAAATAAACCCACTGTTTGCTGGCCAAGCTGTTATGAGCACGGTACCCGAAATCCAGGAATTGGCTGATGTTCTGCAGGGGCCTCTCATTACTACAGGTATGTCTGCAGCCTTAGCACCGCAAATTCTCTTCAGGGATGATTTATTGAGAGGCCATGGCCTCTCCAGAAGAACCAAATATTCAGTGGTGGTTCAATCAGTAATGAACTGTTGGACTGAAAATTGTGAACTTCAGCTTATTTATATGTTGCAGAAATGGTGTAATGAGTGGCTACCTCCTAGCATCTTTGGAAATCATGAGAATTCTTTCTTGTTCTTAATACTCCTGAGGTTACACATTAATTCCTTGTGTTGCTGTAACTTTCTGTGATTTACCATAATATGTAACGCTGTAGTGAAGCTGCACTGGGGCACTGGAGCACTTCTGCACTGGGGCAGAAGTCAAGACTTGTCTTTTCTTGGATCTCTTAGACTCTCACTGTGGCCTTGAACAAAGGAGGGTTTCTTTCTGTGCCTTATTTTCTCCATCTGTAAAACAGGCGCTTATGTACTTATGATGCAGCTGGATTGGAGCTTATCTCTCTGAGGCACTAGACACTGAGTACTGTACTGACTCACACAAACAGGGACTTTGTGTCATTCATGGTAAACTCTTTCAGAAGGGCATTTTGAGCGCTTTACTCATAATAATTTTGAGCATCTTACTCGTAAACAAGCATAATTTAGCTCATAATTTTGAGTACCTTATAAATAAGCAAGAGACCCTCATCTGAATAACTCTGAAGTGTGCATATAAAATAATTTGAGTTTTGTTTTTAAATGGGGGAAAGGAAGACAAGACATTAATTTGTACACTCAAAATGTTAATGTAATTGCAGGACAACCGTTTAGGTCTCTGCTTCTCCCTCCTTCCCCAAAGAGCTAAAAACATTTATTTCCCACCAGGGCTTCTAAACATGGGAAAAGAAGAGGCTTCCCTAGAGGATGTGTTGGCTTACCTGGACCATATATTCTGTGGGCATATTTCCATAGAAACAAGCCAGCTTCCAACTTTGGAGGAGAGAGAATGGTTTGCTAAAAGGTTTGAAGAGCTAAAACAAGAAGCATTTACACCTGAAGAGAAGAAACATTTGTGCAAACTGATGTTGGAGTCCCAGGTACCTTGTTCACTACTATTGGATTGTGATAGTCGTTGAGTCTGTCATGAACCCTTTATTCCTCCAGACATTATTCATGCAGGAAGAGAACAATCACGTCTTGAAAGACTTTGACAGTGTGTTCAAGAGGAGAACTACAAGGTTTTGCTTGGAGAAGTACTGTACACAAATGCAGGAATCTCAGTGGAGGTTGTTGCTGTACCTGCTTAGCACCCATTATTGAAACCAATAGTGATACCTTTGGGTTTGTATTGATTATTTTGGAAATTATTTCTAAGAAAATATTTCCAGCCAGTTCCAACCCAAAAGGCTTTTAGGACTAATTAGAACATATATTGTGTGTAATATGGATTCTTGTAACATATGGTCTTTATCATCCAGAGACACAAATAAAGACCCTCCAACCCCATGAGTAATCAGTCTTCAAAAGTGAGATTCTCTTAGACTGATGTGACAGCTTATATTAAATGTTACTGCTGGGAAGCAAAGGTTGGGCAGAGCTCTGTGACATTTTGGGCTTTGATGTAGCTGTTCTGTTTTCCTGTCACCCTCATGATGTGAGGGTGGCACATCATGTTATACTACCTTTAAAGTGTGATGTCTCTACAGGTTTTGGGAGAACAGAGTTGGACTGAGGTGTTAGTCATATAGCACTGGTAAATATGTTGCTTTTCTGCAAAGGAGCCTTTGTTCAATGCATTCTGTAGGGAAGTGAAAGATTTATGTACTTGCAAAATGTTTAGAGAAAATTTATTCCAATACTTCTGTACTGTGAAAATTTTCCCCCTTTTCTCCCTGTGTTATCCAGAAGGATGGAAAGATAGAAGAGCAGGATCTGTGAAGGTGTCCCTGTTTCCAGTTTTCCAAGTGAAAGGAGTGTTAAATGTAATATTTACCAAGGACTGAACAGAAGTGTATGGCACATTTTGTATTTTTCTTGCCACTGTGGCAGTTGGAGGAATTTGAGGGTGACACAGGAGGTTGAAATTGGGACCTTGATGAGCCCTATGTTGATTTCAGTATGACCAGAACTATGCTTAAAGTGCAGAATTTAACCTTGACAGGAAAAACTGCTTCTATGTGTGATTAGTTTTGTATACATTATTCCTTAGAACTAAACGTTGCCTAACTAGAAGGTGTTGAGCTGTTGGCTCATATCTTTGGCTGTGGCTCAGTCTTTGCTTACAGACTTCGTTTATTTTCAGTCTTCAGTTGCAAAACACTACAGACACTTCCAGTGCTTCCAAAACTTTGTCACTTAGAGAGCTGTCTAGGAGTAGACAAGTGGAGTGAAGTGAGAGGAGGATGATGTAAATATAGATTGGTTTCTTTTCCTTCTCTCAAGCATTCTTCAACTTGTGTACTAAGGACTGAGTCTCATAGTAATCAAATGGAATATTGTGCTTCCCCAGCACTTTGCATCTCAGGATAGTTAAGGTCTGTACTGTAAAAGAACACATTCCTTAATTTCCACCGAAAACAGCTAAACTATCAAGGAATTTTTAAATTGCTGTGGTGATGTGTTTCTTCATGCATCTCTTTCCATGTTAGACAGAGTAAGTTTGGTCCTCAATCCAACGTTTTTCTGCTCAAGAGGAGAGAAGCGCTGATTTCTTGTAGTCATCATGACTTCTGTTCTTAGACTGTGTGGGCAGGGAATGAGCTGAGACTTTCTAGGGAAGTGCTTAGGTTTGAATGCCTTAAAGGTACAAACATTCCATTTCAATTTTATAAACAGAAGACTGCTGCTTAAAATAGCCTAATGCTGAATCTCTCCTGGTTTTAATAGGAGTTTGATCACTTCTTAGCCACAAAGTTTGCCACAGTGAAGCGTTACGGTGGTGAAGGAGCAGAGAGCATGATGGGTTTCTTCCACGAGCTGTTCAAGATGTGCGCGTACAGCGGAGTGACAGATATCATTCTTGGAATGCCTCATCGTGGAAGACTTAATCTTCTCACAGGTTTGCTTCAGCTTCCTCCTGAGGTAAAGATTTATAATCTCATTGGCAGTTGTTTTATGTCTGGTTTATTTGCAATAAAATGAATGTCATGTTTCAAATGCTGGAGCAATAAAGAAGTTGCCTGTGTGAGAGTGTTTTCCCTTCCTGACAGCACTTCAGCCAAACGTCTGCAGGACACTGTTAAAAGAATGAAGAGGTTTATGTGCTCTTACCAGAAGCATCCTGCAACTTCAGGACTAGGTTCTGTAAATGCTTTTCTTTCAGTGTGCCAATGAATCTGAAAAGGCGTTTTAACCGGATTTGTTTCCATGCAGCTCATGTTCCGGAAGATGCGTGGTTTGAGTGAGTTCCCAGAGAATTCAGCAGCCATTGGGGATGTTCTTTCCCACCTGACGTCTTCTGTAGATCTTGACTTCGGTTCCCACAGGCCTGTGCATGTCACCTTGCTGCCTAACCCCTCACACTTAGAAGCCATCAATCCAGTGGCCATGGGCAAGACACGGGGAAGGCAACAGACTCTGCTCGATGGAGATTACTCCCCGGAGAGCTCTGCACAGCCTGGAGACAAAGTTATTTGCCTGCAGGTATTTTGCTTACAATTTCTAACTGATCTTTGTAAGACTTCCTGGACTAGCACGTGAAAGGAAGTGGTGTATATAGAAATATCAAACAAAAGTGATTTAATGTAGAGTATCAAGAACTGGGATCTCCTTTATGGAGAAAGAGGGGGGCGAGGAAGATTTCCAGGTGACATATGTGAGGACACTGGCATTTAGATGATTTCTACTTCTAGGTTTTCTGAAGAACTGATTCTGCTACCTTCCTTTATTTTAATAATACTCTGCATTGAGAGCCACGTGTGCCTTTCCTCACAGACCACTTTTGCATTTAAACCACCACTGTTTACTGCCTTTTAAATTAAATGGGAGAAGAGCTATCAAGAGGTGGGAGTAGGCATTAGTCCCACTTCACCAGCATTTAACTTTCAAGCAAAGCGTGTAGCAAATGCTGTGGTGACTGGCTCCCTTTTGTTCTGTGGTCAGTGACTTGCTACTGACTGCTGCAGCTTTGCTATAGCCATGATACTTGCAGTCATCTATACACTGGTGGGGCAGTTATAACAGATTATAGGTCAGTTCCAGGCAGGGATTACATCAGGCAGTCACTTACAGATGTTGGCTGCTACGACCTTGTGTTAGTGATAAGACTAAATAAACTCTCAAATCATTAAAATGAAGTCTGAAAGGGGTTAAGAAGTGCATCCAGCTGAAACTGTAGGTGTTCTACCTACTCAATTTAAAAGATCTGTCTTAGTGAGTTATGGTTTTGATTTCACTATTCCCCCAGTGTTTCCTAATGAGACTTTCCATCTTCTTCCCTAATGTAGGTTCATGGTGATGCCGCCTTCTCTGGGCAAGGGATTGTTCCTGAAACACTGACCCTCTCTAATCTACCACATTTTAGAGTTGGTGGGAGCATCCACTTGATTGTTAATAACCAGCTGGGCTATACCACTCCTCCAGAGAGAGGAAGATCATCTCTGTACTGTAGTGATATTGGTATGTATCAGAGTCATAGAATCATCGTAGAATCACAGACTGGTTTGTGTTGGAAGGGACTTTAAAGCTCATCCAGTTCCAACCCCCTGCCCCGGGCAGGGACACCTTCCACTAGAGCAGGTTGCTCCAAGCCCCTGTGTCCAACCTGGCCTTGAACACTGCCAGGGATGGGGCAGCCCCAGCTTCTCTGGGCACCCTGTGCCAGCGCCTCAGCACCCTCACAGGGAAGAATTTCTTCCTAATGTCTAATTTAAATCTCCCCTCTGTCAGTTTAAAGCCTTTCCCCCTTGTCCTATTTCTACATGCCCTTGTCAAAAGTCGCTCTCCAGCTTTGAATTCATAGTAGTGGTAGCTTAGAATAAGAAGGAAACAAAACTCCCATTCCCCACATACTCCATGCAGATTAAGAAGATGCAGGAACTGTGTAGAGAAAGTCGTGGGTAATTTAGTGCTGGTAAAAAAGTTGTGCTCGAACTATCACAAGCACAACAGTTTGGACTATTTGCACTTTCTCTCGGGGAAGACTCCTACAGCTTATCCTAGCTCTTGTCACAGAGAGCATCTTTTGTAGATCTGTTTCTGTTAAACACACTCACATGAGTTGTCTATAGTTTTTGGCACAGTCGGTGTGTGTCTGCTTTCTTTGGAAGGGGTTGGGTGCAGTCACTGTTGTTATGTTTTGATTCCCTGGGCAGGTAAAATAGTTGGATGTGCAGTTATCCATGTGAATGGGGATGATCCTGAAGAAGTTGTCCGTGCCACACGACTGGCTGTTGAGTACCAACGCCAGTTCCGCAGGGACGTGATAGTCGACTTGCTGTGCTACAGGCAGTGGGGCCACAATGAACTTGATGAGCCCTTCTTCACCAACCCCAGCATGTACAGAATCATCAGGTAAGGGCAACACCACCTGATGGGAACCCAAAACCTACCTGTGTCTACACCTGCTACTGCAATAGGAGTCTCTGTAGAATGAAGGTTCTTTGCCTTCCTGACAAGTCTTTACGTAGGTGGAGCTACACTGTCAGCAGCTCTTGGCTAAGGTGTGAGTTCTCGAATATGCAGCTTGATGCCTCTTGGGGAACAGTCTTGCACACAGCCCTTGGATTTCAAATTCATGATCACTAGTAATCAGAAGGCAATTATAGAATCATAGAATAGTTAGGGTTGGAAAGGACCTTAAGATCATCTAGTTCCAACCCCCCTGCCATGAGCAGGGACACCACACACTAAACTATGTTGCCCAAGGCTCTGTCCAGCCTGGCCTTGAACACCTCCAGGGTTGGAGCATTCACAACTTCCTTGGGCAACCTATTCCAGTGCCTCACCACCCTCACTGTGAAGAACTTCTTCCTTATATCTAACCTGAAGTTCCCCTGTTTATTATCAGAAGTGCCATTATCTTCTGTGTAGATAATGTG
Organism: Nestor notabilis; assembly: GCF_000696875.1. Classification (NCBI taxonomy): domain Eukaryota; kingdom Metazoa; phylum Chordata; class Aves; order Psittaciformes; family Psittacidae; genus Nestor; species Nestor notabilis. Next base: position 9,940 of record NW_009924406.1, on the reverse strand, counting down.
GAAGAAGGGGCAGGAAGCCAGTATGATGTTTGTCTCATCTTTGCCTGGTTCTGCTGGGGACTCATCTTTACAAGCATTTAAATGTATTCAGGTTCCATCCTTATCCCCAGAGAAAAATACACATGAAAATTTACTGGCCAATGAATTCTGGTGGTTTAGGTGAAGTGTTCATGGGATGGATGGCTTGATTCTCAGCTAATACTGAAATCCTACAGTCAATTTGTCTGAAGAAGATAAGCATGATAGCACAGAGTCAACCTAAGTGGGAGGGTTTGTTTGACTGCCTTTTACCTGTAACTGTGAACTACAGGCACTTTTTAAAATAAAGGACTGTAAAGCACATACCCAAGAGAGAATTGTTATCTTCCTGGAGATGCCAGGAAGACAAATTTGATGCAAATGAGTATAATGCACCAGGGCATCCTTTATTTTAGTTTTCCCCAGTACCTGACAGTAGTAAGATGGTATTTCCTTGTTCTGCAGTGATGCTGTTTTCAGGCTCAGTGTCTATGCTATTTGCTTCCCTGCCTCACAGATCCCGTAAGAGTATCCCGGACACGTACGCAGAACACCTCATAGCTGCTGGGCTCATGACTGAGGTCGAAGTGTCTGAGATAAAGACAACATACTACTCTAAGCTGAATGATCATCTCACCAACACGACTTCGTACAGTCCACCTCCTACCAACCTGCAGGCTCAGTGGAAAGGCTTCGTTGAGCCTTCTGCTAAAATCACCACTTGGGACACAGGGATGCCTGTACCTCTGCTGCAGTTTATTGGAGCCAAGTCTGTAGAGGTGCCTGAAGAACTCCAGATGCACAGCCATCTTCTGAAGACCTACGCACAGGTCAGGAGAGCAAAATGATGCTCCTAGTCCCAGTGCTCAAAGATACAACCTGTTATAGGAAAAACTCTAAACACTGCAAGGCTGCCAGTTGGAGAATAGCATAGTATCCTTTAGGCAAAACAGCTTGGTCTCTTTTTGAAGCTGAGATTACACCATTTTCCCTCTGGTTTTGAAGACAGACATATCCTCTCCTCCACATCTGACCATATACTTCTGCTATTTCAACAGTATTTGGTTGCAGTGAAGAAAAAAGCTTATAGAAAAACACAGTTTATTATTCTTACAAATAATAGAAACTATTAGGATCAGTTACTATCATTTATATAGTTATCTAGTTCATGTATATAGTTACCTAGTTGAAGATGTCCCTGCTTACTGCAGGAGGGTTGGACTAGATGAGCTTTGAAGGTCCCTTCCAACCCAAACCATTCTATGTTGTTACGATTCTCTGATTTTATGACGTACTCTAAGATTATAACGAGTGCTTTGTGAGAGAATGAATCAGGAACTTGGTTATGCTGTACACAGTTTCTAAAGCCAGTAGTGAGTGTTTATGTTTTGCCTATATAAACATAAGCATGAGCACTGGCCAGGTTTGACAGGCAGGTTTTGATAGCTCCTAAGTGTGCAGGAACTGGATTGGTTTGGGGCTGTGAACATTTCTCTTTGATAGGTGCTGACCACGTGCAGGTGTCTGGTTGGCAGCCGCAGAGGGGCTGTGAGTTGGGTATTTCAGATGACTGATGTTCTTCCAGTTGTTTGCCTGCAGTTCTGCAGGGCAGAACAGGGCAGAATTCTGGAGACAGAAATACTTAGGCCTGGTGTCTTTCCTCACTGCTAACCAGACAAACCATAAGTCTGTCAAGAGTATGCTCTCTGCTGAGATTTTTAATAGTTTCAGACTAAGATCTCATTTGTCAGTCCACAATGTGTTGACTGGTAAGTGAACAGGGGGTCATAAATGGCTCTGTGGTCCTCAGGGCAACGTGCTGCAGGATGAGCTGAACTACAAGGGCCTGCAAGGATGCTGGGGAGGGACTCTTCATTAGGGACTCTAGTGGTAGGACAAGGGGTGATGGGTTTAAACTTAAACAGGGGAAGTTTAGGTTAGATATAAGGAAGAAGTTCTTCACAGTGAGGGTGGTGAGGCACTGGAATGGGTTGCCCAAGGAAGTTGTGAATGCTCCAACCCTGGAGGTGTTCAAGGCCAGGCTGGACAGAGCCTTGGATGACCTAGTTTAGTGTGTGGTGTCCCTGCTCATGGCAGGGGGGTTGGAACTGGATGATCTTAAGGTCCTTTCCAACCCTAACTATTCTATGATTCTACGATTCTAAGACTCTGTGTATGCCATTCCTAAGGTGGCTGCAGGAATACAGCATTTCTCTCTATAGGATGGTACTTCTTTCCTAGCTTCTAATATTGATCTGTGCCACCAGAAGAGCTACAGGTAGAAAAAGGCAATAGAGTAACTTTTGTGTGTTGTTTACTTGTTTAGTCAAGAGTTCAGAAGATGGAGGAAGGAAAAAAGCTGGACTGGGCAACAGCTGAAACTTTAGCGTTTGGTTCTCTGCTGTGCCAAGGTAAGAGACATCTAGACAGCAGGCCGTAAAATATTTGTGCTTTCATGTCAATAATGTCTAATGTTGTACTTCTTAGCTTGTTCTAAGCTTAAAGATTGATATACGTTTGGCAATTACCATTTGCATGGTAGTAAGAGAAGGTAAGTACGAATCCTGTGTGTCACTAATCGTGGACTGAGTACTAAATGTCTTAAAGAATTGTTGCTGTCCCTCCAAAAATCCCCAAAACCATCTATGTGTAGAGCTAAGCACATGAGCAATGCAGCTGACATGAGTGGGGCCTCCCAGATACTTCTAGAGGGTGTTTCATGCTGCTATTTCTTTTCCCTCTGCTCCAGCCTGAATTCTGGTCTCCATTTACATACGATACAGAATACCTACTTTTTGCAGCTTGTTTCAGTAAATTGAACCATTTACCACAAAATAATTCTTGGCTGCAGAGAGGAGAAAAGAGAAGTGTCTCTGTAGGCACATCCCACATCTTGGGAGTTGGAGCTGCTGCTGGATAAGAATTCCATCTCGGATTCGAGGTTGCTGCTGAGGGGAAATCGAACAAGAGACATAGCGAGAGAAGTAATGTTTTAGAAGTGGGGAGTTGTTGTTCTGACTGTTTTCTTTCTACATGACTTGCTAATCCAGTGTTTTGTTTTATTGCTTGGCAAGGGTTTAATGTCAGACTAAGTGGACAAGATGTTGGCAGAGGAACCTTTAGCCAACGCCATGCGATGCTGGTTTGCCAAGAGACAGATGACACCTACATTCCCCTGAATCATATGTCCCCAGATCAGAAAGGTTTCCTAGAGGTAGGTTCTGTGGTCCACAAGACAACCTGCTTCAAATTATGCTGAAAGAGAATGTGTGTTTCAAAGCTGCTGAGACATGTGTAAGTAGCCTGTATATTCTGGCACCCTGCAGGTACAGAGAGTAAGAACTGTCAGGTCCCCCCCATTCTTTGTAGTTATCCTCTTCACAAATTTAACAAGGGATTTTGCTTCTCCTTGAGAGATCAGCTGTTAATCTTTTCCCCTCAGTGTCTTCATACAAAAGCAAAGCCAAGAGGTGACCATCAGTTGCCTTTCAGGAGTACATGGCCTCGGTGTGCCTAGCACTGATGTGCCTGGTTCCAAAGGTTCCTAACCTGGAGTTGTCTTCTTCCTCACCCACCCCTCCCAACAATTTCCTTTTGTTAGGTGAGTAACAGTCCCTTGTCTGAAGAAGCTGTGCTTGGTTTTGAATATGGAATGAGTATTGAGAGCCCTAAGTTACTGCCAATTTGGGAAGCTCAATTTGGAGACTTCTTTAATGGAGCCCAGATAATATTTGACACTTTCATCTCTGGAGGTGAGTGGACAAGGAGCTAATATATTTAAAAATCATTTACTAAGCACACTTTTAGAAAATCCTTCATCTTTTTTAGGCTGAACCTTTCCTTCATGAGGCATCTGAACAATTCCTGAAGCTATACAGAAGGAAAATAGTGATTATTTAAAACAAACCAACCCCACAACAATGCTTTACGACCAGCCTCTGAGTTTGACTCTAGCATGTTCTCTGAGTGCTCAGATAAAAGATCTCTCTGAGGTGGAACATGCTGAGAAAATGCGAAGGTGTTTCTGGAGTGGGATACTTGTATGTAGGTGCCCAGAGTTCTGGCATCTAGCCTGTTAGGCATCTGCACTCCCTCTGTAATCATAGATGGAAACTCTGAGACCCTCTTAGCTCACCCACCCTCACCACGTGTTTGAGGCTGGGATGAGTTCCTTCTGGATTTGAGTGTAATCCCTGAAGTAGCGCAGTCTTCTGGAACCCCAAAGTTACATGTTAATTTCAGGTCATCCTATGTGTGCTGTTTCACTGTTAGGAATCCCATGGCAAAATGCCAGCAGCGTGCTTCAGGCTTGTATCTAATGATGTGGAAATTAGCTGTTCTTCTCTCCTGAGGAGTTTATGTGAATTTATATGTGTTTTGTGGCTGAATGTTCTGTGGAAATCATGTTTTCCTTCCTTCTCATTGTGTGCTTTCAGGTGAGGCCAAATGGCTTCTGCAGAGCGGGATAGTGATTCTTCTTCCCCACGGCTATGATGGTGCAGGGCCTGAGCACTCATCCTGCCGGATGGAACGGTTCCTACAGGTACCCCACCACACCTCTCAGGCTCACATAGCCCCCATCACAGCACTGGCAATCAATGCTCTGTGAGTCTTGCTGCAAAATGTCCCGTTGCTGATGTATCTGCTGGTGACATCAGAAGCTGGTGACATACAAGGATCACACCATCATGATGAGATAGGAGCAGACTGGTCTGAAAGTGGAGGAACAAGAACTGTGATGGGAAAGTGTAGGTCTAGATGTGGTGAGGAAGCAGCTTTGGTGTGTCCCAACATGAGGTTTCCTAACATGAGATGTGCATAGTGCTTGCAGAGGTGCTGTGCCCTCTGCAGGCAGCCCTAGTGCCACATGTGTCAGTGCTGCCCACTGTCCTTGTTCTAATTGCTGCTTCTCAGCAGTGTTGCTGTTCCACAGAGTCCAGCAGCAAGACAGAATTGCTGAACTGCAAACAGCAGACCTCTGATGAGCACTTCTTACAGAAAACATTGTGGGGGTTGGCATCAGAAACAGGCAGTGACCCTTTTGAGCAGCTACTCACGGATCATACAAACAGATGCTGGACACTATTAAGTATCAGTCAGTAAACCTGTGGCACATTTCAGAAAAGACCCAAGTAAATAGCCACCATTGTGCCCCTGTGACTAGAGTACCTAAATGAAGTCCTTCTCATCTGAGTAATGGCTTAAGGAGGGGTTGAGCATATTTAGGGGAATGCTGCTGTTCTGAGGAAGAAGTCATGACCTCACCACTGTTAGGAAAACTGTCATGCCCTGGTTACAGTGAGCTGGAAGGAGGCAGTTCAGATACAGTCTTACAGTTAAATGCTAAAGCCGTTTCTTCTCTGAAGTTGTTCTTCCCTTGCCATCAACGTTTGAATTGGGATATTTGGTCTTCTACCCTAATGCTAGTCGGTGTGCCTTACGTGCCTGGATTCTCTCTTGTGTATTTGGCTCACTGTTTGCTTCTTGCTTCCCCTTGTACAGATGTGTGACAGCTCAGAAGAGGGAGTCGATGGGGACCAGGTCAACATGTCAGTTGTGCATCCCACCACGCCAGCACAGTATTTCCATTTACTCCGGAGGCAAATGGTCCGAAACTTCAGGAAACCTCTCATTGTTGCTTCTCCTAAAGTGTTACTCAGGCTCCCTGTAAGCTGAAAACTTTCTTTGCGTTTTGTTTTTCCTCTTCTTCTTCCTCCTCTTGTGTGTTCTCTTCCACTTTTTGTTCTCCCTTTGTATGCTCCTGTCTCTGTTTTGGGGTCAGATCAATGGGTTTTGGCCTATTTGGGGCTGGAGAGGTTTAGCATTAAAGCTGGGTGGAGGTGAGCCAGAAGTAAGGTTGACTCTAGATCTGATGGTGTTCTTGGGAATCTTATCATCTCACCTTTCATCAGTGGGAATAGGAGGGAGAGGGAAGACACTATCTCTTGTCCTTACCAAAACCCTGTCTCGGTATCCTCTCCGCAACCGTGGCCTGAGGGAAAAGGCAGCAAGATTTGGTAACTTCCAGCTCTCCCCCATGCAGGCTGCTGTATCGAGTTTTGAAGAAATGGCTCCAAGGACAACATTCAAACCTGTCATTGGTGACTCCTCAGTAGATCCTAAAAGGTAGATGTACTTTCTTAGAAGAAAAGCTCAGAAGGGATGGCCTTGCCCTACCTAACAGCTCAAGTTTGAAGTGCTATGAAAGAGGTGACTTCAGGGGGAAAATGTTGTTTTACAGTGGGGTGACTTAGTTTTACTTGTTTCTCTCCTTTTCTTCTGCTTACTCACTGGTAGTTACCATATCTGTCTGCACAATAGTAAGGTGTCCTGGCCTTCAGCCCTTGCTGCCACAGAGAATCCTGTTCACAGTGGGCAGTTGTGGCCTTTGGGCTTTTTTTTACCTCCTAAGGCTCTTACCTGGTCCTTGTCCCAGGTCTGACAGCATCCCTGATGTTTGCATCCTCAGCCACAGCCAAAAGGCTGGAAGTATCTTAGTGTCTTGGGTTTTTTAAGTGGGATGGTGAGGTTTATCTCCTTGCTTTCGTCCAGTAAGGTCAGGCAGCCAGGACCTCTCCCATTGCTGGAGAGTATTGTGTGTCTCCAGCAGGCATGGAAGAGAATTGTCCTCTGGAGGGGCTTCTTCCCCTCTGGTTTGTTCTCTACAGAGAGCGCTATAGATGAGTAGCTTCAGTTGGGTGGCTAATTCTTAGATTGTTAAAGCTAAGAGAGATAAATCCCATTGTAAGGTAACTTCCTCAGGATTACTGACAGAACAGGACCCCCAGGCTCTGCCATACTGTGCCCAAAGGTTCGCTGGCCAAGTGTTGGAGGGGAGTGGGAGGGAGGGGAAGGCAAAGAAAAGAAAAGATGGGCTAGGGTAGCACTTTAGTTTTGTAAAGTTGTCTTTAAAGTTTGGCTGGTCGTTTTTATTGAGAGAGTGAAACTGTTCTGCATAGAGCATCTGTAAAACATTAAACTTGGAAACATTCTTACTTCCCTTTAGTGTCATCCGCGTGGTGCTCTGTTCTGGTAAGCATTACTACGCTTTGGTGAAGCAGAGAGAGACACTAGGACAGAAACAGCACAACGTGGCTATTCTGAGACTTGAAGAACTGTGTCCTTTCCCCCTGGAAGCTCTACAGCAAGAGCTGAGCAAATACAGCCGTGCAAAAGGTCAGCCAGATGGTTACCTTTGTGTTTCTAGACTCTTTGAAGCACTGAACTAACTCTGTTGCCTGCCTTTTAGGATGAAGAGTTGTAGTGGCTCTTACCTCTTTGATCTTTCCTCCCATACATCTAGTGTTTCTGGACTGAGATAATACAGATGTTTACTGCTTGTGCTAAAAATACTTGTCATTATCTTGCGTAAAGCACTACTAAAAATCCAGGGGAACCATACTGGGCAGGTTTTGCATTGGTCTCTGCAGGCCAGTCCTTTAAGTAGCTTTTGATAATGGCAATAGAAAAGCAGAATATATCCACACTATACCCTACTGGTGGACTTACTTTTGGTTTGACTTCAGCAAGCTGTGACCTGCAAGGGAATTTAATCTGCCAATCCTTCGTTGCAGAGATAGAGCCAAAACAAAAAAGGCAGAGGTGCTACAAAAGACAAAGCTGTTCTTCTTGAGCTGCTCAAAAGATAAATCTGAGTGTGTGTAATGTACCCTTATTCTTCCTTTAGCCTTCATCTGGAGTCAGGAAGAACCAGAGAACATGGGCCCATGGTCCTTTGTGTCACCACGGTTTGAAAAGCAGCTGGGGCTTAAGGTAAGATGTCCCCATGGTGGTTTAGTTTCTAAAAGGAAGTTGGAAGTTCTCCTTGAATGGAAAATTCTGTGGTGCTTAAACAAAAAAACTAATCCTGATGCCTAAACCAAATGTGTGTTCTAATTTAAGCTCCTTCTAGAATCACAGAAGGGTTTGGGTTGAAATGGACTTTAAGGTCATCCAGTTCCAGCCCCCTGCCATGGGCAGGGACACCTTCCACTAGAGCAGGTTGCTCCAAGCCCCTGTGTCCAACCTGGCCTTGAACACTGCCAGGGATGGGGCAGCCACAGATTCTCTGGGCACCCTGTGCCAGCACCTCAGCACCCTCACAGGGAAGAGCTTCTTTCTAATATCCAAACTAAGTCTTCTCTCTGTCAGTTTATTTATGCTCTTTATAGCACCACTTAGTGGTGGTGACAGGACTGAAGCTTTCTTCTACCCGCTGTTTAGTCAAAGTAGACAGGATGATGGAACATCCCAGGTGGGAAACAACAGCTTGAAGTGAGAGGGAGGAGAACCCAAAGCTGCCGTTTGCTCTGGCAGACTGCAGCACAGTGTTCTTGGAGCCATGATCTTTGGGAGATGCAGGATAACTTCCCGTATTACTTCCAGCTGGGACTGCCCAGTATCTGACAGCAGATACCACCGTGGCATCAGAGGACCTCGAGATGCGATCCTGTGTTTGTGCTTCATTAATCATTTCCTCCTGACTCACGTTGCAGCTCCGCCTGGTGAGCAGACCTCCTTTACCCGCCCCAGCAGTTGGCATTGGAACCCTGCACCACCAGCAGCAGGAAGACATCCTTACAAAGACATTTAACTAAGCCTTCAGTGGGCAGACAACTCCTGTGTCAAGTCATGGTTGGTGCCTCCTCCTGTGAAGAACAAAAGCCAGACCCTTAAGACTCTTCAGTTCTCCGAAATGAAAAGACAAAATAGGACAAGTTCTGTAATAACGAAGCAGTTTATTCACACAGGGGCAGAGCTAAAGCTGAGAGGTGGTGCCTGTTACTGCAGATACTTCTCTCTCTTGTAGTATTTTCTACAACTATCTTTCGCAAGTTAAAATAATCCGTCCAGGGGGCAGCTGGGTGAGGTTGGCTGTAAAATACCACGTGTCACCTTGCTTGTTTGCACTTGATGGTTTCCTGGGAAGGTGCATGGCTGGAAAACAGTTGCTGTTCCCACAGAAGTGTTAGTTTGGTTCAATAAATGATTCCCTGTGCCTGGAGTGAGCCGTGTCTCTAGCGGAGTGTTGTGGATTTTCTCATTTCTGTTCCTAGGGCCCATGAATGAAATCTGGGCGTAGCTGATGGGCGTGCGAGTGGTTGAAGCAGGATTCCTGGGGGGAAAACTGCTGGATGGCTCTGGAAGGCTTCGGGCACCACTGTTTTTCTCACCCGGAGAAGCAGTACTTTCACATCAAGCTTGCAGCACTGAAGGCAGCCTGCAGGGATCGTGCCGTGTCTTAGAACCGTGTTTTGTAGAGGCCAAAGTAGAGGCTTGAAGAGAGACACTGCCTCCTACCTGGGAAGTTCTTCACAGCATGGATGTGCCATGGTGTCCCCACAGGTGCCATCGGGAGGGACAGTTACGGGTTAACTGTGTTTCTCCCGCTCACGCAGGACGTGCTCGGGGCAGTTCTGTACCTGCCCACCACGCTCTGCTCTGCTCTGCACGAGCGATGGAGCACTTGTGCAGAAAAGTGGCTTTGAAAAGAGAAGCAGAAATTGTGCAAACCTCGGATGAGATGAGAGTGTGCCTGACAATGGGTTCTGTTCCCTGTGCGTGCCCGAAACGCCACTGAGGGAAGTGCCAGCCCACACAGTGCACAAGGTAAGTGGGTAACTGAGCAGGTCCCAGTCCTCGGACAGGAGAGTTTTGTGGAGCATTAACACAAGCAGAAGTGAAGTTTTACGTGCTGTCAGGTAGCAGAGAAGCTAACCAGGCAGAGAGGAAGTGTTGCAGAAGTTGTGCATCGTGGGGTGCCAGGATTTTCAGAGGGAAGTGTAAGACTGGAAGAAAAAAAGACAGGGAAGGAATGAGATGTTAGGTTGAGCTGTTAAGGACAGCAGTAACTGTGACAGGGAGAAAACACATCAGGAAAACAAGTGTTCTGTAGAACCCCAGCCTGGTTTGTGTTGGAAGG
>NW_009924405.1:0-13513 GCF_000696875.1 Nestor notabilis | reverse complement strand
AATATTGTTATGTATACCTATGCCACGTATGTTCAATTTCTATTAAGCAAGTATCTAACCCCTCCCTCTTGTCAAACTAGAGAGGCATCCCACCTTGCCTGCCCACACCATCCCATTCTTATGAGAATATTACAAACAAAATGATAGGACTTGGTTAGCAGTCAAATATTGACTAGAACTGCATCAAACATCCCCAGCACCCTGCTCACTGGCTTACTAAAGCACAGCCTCCGCAGGAGGCCTGGGAAGATCAAGCAGCAAGCTCCACCACTGAGCAGATGCTGACCTGGAATGGGGGACATCTTTCTGCCTTTTTCTTACAGCCACCAAGACAAGCTGCACTCACCAAGTCCCCAAAAATAGGACATCCCACCTGGCATGCAAGGGTATTCATATGTTTCATATGCACTGGATCCATACCTGGGATAGTACGTAAAACAGTGCTAGACAACGTGATAAAACAACCATCTCCAGAAGCCGCCCTGACCTCGGTTTTGTTTCCCTTTGCGAGCATGCAAGGAGAACAAGACACACAGGCATTTAGAGTGACCTTGCAGTTGCTATCACTTCACTTGCGTGCTTGAGTAAGTCAAGAGCTACTTATTTTAATAGAGTCAGTGAAACTCTTCAGTGCTGCACCTACATTGATAATCCTGCACTGGGACCAGAATTTCTGTCAAAGGCCTGAGTGATGCCTCGCTGCAAACCAGGATCTCAGCCCACGCTGACCAGGGGTCACCATGCTGCCATGTTTCCCAGTTTGAGAAAAGGATGACAGGTACACTTAGTCTGGACTAGGAGCCAGGACCTCTGACATTAAACATGGCCCTGCAAAGATACTTAATCTCAATTCACTCATTTGTGCCTGGAAAATAACACTGGAATTTATCAACTTTGAAAGATTTTCAATTCAAAGAACAATTAATATATAGGAGGTTTCAAACTGCAAAGCTGCAGCTGATGTGTTCAACCATTCTTCATTCACTGTGTTTTCCCAGTTGCACAGGGGAGAGCAATAGCACCTCCACACTTTGTGTGAAATACGAAATTAGCCAAGGGAGAAGAGGACAACTTATCTGCTTTGACAGCATCACAAGCTTCACAGTCCTCAAGGCATTGCAGTTTGTTTTGGCTATTATCACATCACTACTTATTACAACTTAGCTTTCTCTCTCAAGTATGTCAGACTTTTTAATTAAAGAGCTTATCCATCTCTCAGGAATCTACCTAATACACGGAGATGAGGCTACCCCACACTGTCCTTACCCTTTGGAAAGAGAAGCAACCTGCTTAAATTAAAGGGGAAAAAAATAGAAAAAAAAAAGTCTTTGTTGCTGATGAAGAATTCAACTTATCAGGCTGAGAGAGCTGGGCTGGGTCAGCCTGGAGAAGAGAAGGCTGTCGCTGAAGGGGAGACCTTAGAGCAGCTCCAGTGCCTAAAGGGGCTCCAGGAAACCTGGAGAGGGGCTCTGGACAAGGGCTTGTAGGGACAGGCCAAGGGGAATGGCTTGAACCTGCCAAAGGGGAGATTGAGATGAGCTCTGAGGCAGAAGTTCTTTCCTGTGAGGGTGCTGAGGCGCTGGCACAGGGTGCCCAGAGAAGCTGTGGCTGCCTCATCCCTGGCAGTGCTCAAGGCCAGGTTGGACAAAGGGGCTTGGAGGGAAGTGGGCCCGTCCCCATGGAGGGGTTGGAACTGGATGAGCTTTAGGGTCCCTTCAACCCAAACCAGTCTGGGATTCTGTGAAAATCACTAACTGGTAAGTTAGAGGAAAGCCACAGGCAGCACACTTGAGTCTTTTCCGTTCCTTTCCCTTTCTCCAAATTTAACTGGTGAAGGTAACAGAATACGTTGGACATCAATTATTAAGACAGACTTCTTGAAAGAGTCCTATTATTTGGAAAAGGAGCAGACCTAGAATAGCTGAGAGACCACTACCAAGACCATGACTGCCCGAGCGAGAACTGCCCACTTAGCTCTCTACCCATAGAAACACCTATTCAGTTGAGCACAAGGAGTAAAGTGCTCAGCTGAGCAGGTGATATGGACTGGAGATACTGTTGGCATTCCAGCTACCAGAGAGCATGATGACTCACAAATCAGCTATTAGACTCTAAAGGGTCTTCTTAGTTCTTTTCATGGAACAGGTTTAAAAGCAAAGCCACTAACCTGCACATTTGGCACTCAGCACCACAACCAGATCTATCAAAACAGGAGTGAGCCGTTTCATGACGTTTTCTGGATTCCCAATTAAACAATAAAGCAAACAATCCAGAGCATACTTCAAGGGCTTGGTTCCATTCATGCCAGGTCCTCACAGGAGACAAAAAGCCTGCCCTTCAGCTGGGATTACAACTCAGTGTCTTACGGGCTTGATTCACACCCAGAATTCCAAAGCACATCACACCACTTTTACTTAAGAATTATTACTGCAACAGCAGACTGCCAAACAGTCACTTCCACACAATGTATTCATCTAGGCAGACTACAAGAGCATACATTAACATAATGCATGAAGACTGACCAAACCACAAACCTGGACAAGTTCTGGTATTAAACAACACTGTGGTGACCTTCACACATAACTTTGTAAAGTTATTTAAATGTCTTGGCAATATCAAGGTGTCCTGCATAGGTTACCATAAGCAAAGTATATTCTTAACTAAACAACATTATCTAAAAGGGGCACTTCATCTAGCCTAAAGAGGTTTAATGATTTCCTTCATTCACAGCAAGGTGACTCACAGAACAGCTCAGAGGGTCACGCTATGCCAACCTTACAGAGCATCACTGCTGATCGTGTCTTAGAAATCTGGGAGATGCTCATATAGCAAGAAGTTGCTTAAAATGATGACAGTCCCACAGGAGCAAAGATACGAGACTCAGACAATGCACTACTCTGGACAAACCAGAGTGGTCCCATGATTTACCAGCAGTTTTCTGTACTCTAGAGTAAAATAATCAGACAGGTTTCTAATACTGCACACAGCCCCTAAAGGTAATTAAGGTCAAGGAAATAATGTTTTCCATGAGCAATTAGAAGTGAAGATCATGGCTTATGTCAGCAGGTTCTGGTAATATATCACATTACACAGTGAGTACATTGCACTTTCCTGGAGAAAAGTGACATAACTCTGCAATGTGTTTAGAAGAAATTATAGGTCCTTGATTTCAGAGGGAACAGGCAAGAGGACGGACGAACAAACCTCAGGCTCCTGGTTAGGAACTACTCTTACCAGACACATTTGGGTAGAGGTAAGATTGCTGTCAATAGATGGTTAAAAAAACACAGGTGGGAAAAGTCACTCCCCAGCAGATAAAACCCTACAAGGTGAAAGCCTGATATCCATTTCTGAGCACCAACATCAGCACCAGTTTCTCAGTGAAAAGCTCCAAGACAGGCAAATTTATACCATCTTAAAGTTGTCACTATATTGAGAAAGAGAAAGGGGGGAGTGACAGGGGAGATGGGGAAGGGAAGACATGCCTCACTACTTTTTCTGCTTTTATAAGGATCCCCCATATCCCTGGCAGTGTTCAAGGCCAGGCTGGATGGGGCTTGGAGCAACCTGCTCTAGTAGGAGGTGTCCATGCCCACAGCAGGGGATTGGGACTGGATGAGCTTTAAGGTCCCTTCAACCCAAACCTACAAACTTTAGTCAAATTAGGAAAAAAAAATTCTTCTCCTCTTCTGCAAGACAAAGTCATTCTCTCAACACATGACAACCTCAAGCACTCAAGAAGTGGTGGACTCAATTAAAAGCTTAAAATAGACTCAAGCCTGAAAGCTGAATATAGATTTTAACATATTCAAATCTAGCTAGTTCATTTGCATTGGATCACAGCCCTCTGCATATAAATACCTTCATGTCCCTGAATCAGGGAGATTGACACAAGAAAAGACTATGCTATATGAAGAGGGAAATCCTCCCAACAATTTACTTGATAGAGGTAAAGATGCCACCAAGAGGAGGGGCTTGGTGTAACAATTTTGCTTCTCTAAGAGGAGCCTGCTGACTTCTACAGCACTATAGTTATCTTCATTATGCGCATGAATTAAGACACAAGATGGTATAGACCATTTTGCCTTTTTAACATCAAGACAAACAGCAAAAGTGTTGGGTTTTAGCAGCAAATTTTACTAACAAAGATATACTTACAGTTTAAGAATCACCATCCACAGCCCTGCCTAGGTCAAGCAGAAAACTAAGGAGGAAGAACAATGGATTAAAGCAGATGTTCTTGTAAGTGTACACACTTTCCCTAGCTTGGAAACAAGATTAATCCAATGCTTCTGCTATGGGTCTATATATAAAGATGGAATACAAGACAAAAAGGCAAACCACACTGATTCTCCACAACAAGGAACCATTAATCAACTTCTAGTAGTGAGCAAAAATCCAAAGGGATATTCACACAACTGAATTTTTGCTTTCCATGAAGATCTTTCATACACAACTAATTCTACCTCCTTATGAACAATAGACACCATTGGATAATATAAAGCAAGCCAATCTGAAATGTAGTACAAAACCAGCCCCCCACACATGCACTCTGGGATCCATGTGCCAGTAGATCCTGACACTCAAGCCAAAAATTTAAAATGCTGATGTATCAAGTTGGTTTGGATTTGAGCAACAATTCCATTCCTGGAGGAATACATCTGCCCCACTAAGGAAACTATTAAGGGAACAAAAGCTCATCAAGCAGACTGTAGTCTGAACCAGTTTCTACTTTGAAATCATTAGTGAAAGGAAGACGAAGTGAATCTAGCAAGGTAAGCAGCAAGAATGAAGAATGATAGCTCGGCTCCGCTGCAGCCATCGTGACCAGATTTGCTAAGAGGTCCCTCCAAGTTTAGCACAATTACAACATCCCAGCTGCACTGCAGCGTGGGAGATAATGCCTGTTTGCAACCTCCCCTGGACACACTGTGTATGGCAACCGCATGGGACCCGAGCAAGGCCTGGCCTCTTTACTTCCAGTATATGCACAGAGCACAAGTGGCACCTTCATGCTTTAGCTGTTAACATCGTATCAAAGAATGTGTCCATAGAACAGCCACAATAGTTACCTCTGCAACAGGCTTGATGCACATGAAGTTCCTAGAAGCCCTTAAGTTTCAATGCTGTGTCTATCCCACCAAGAAACCATGTCAAAAAGAACTCTGTTATATATTACAATACGTTAGAGGTGATTTTACTTGCTTTTGGTTTGTGAAAATTTCATCATTCTTGTGAAATCTAACTTGGTAAATTCAGAAAAGCCATACTAAGAAACAATACCTGCAGCTTGAACCACATCTGGAAGACAATCATTTGTATAGAAGATCTCACATATATCCTTGACATTTTGACCTGTTTCCAGGATCATCAATAGTGTGCAGAAGACAGCCAAGCAGATTTGATATTCCCCAAGCATGAGCAGAGAACCATTATACCCATACAAAGACAGTGAAAACCAAAATGTTGCTGCAGTGACCATCTGAAATAAAGGGAACTTCAACTAGTGAAGTGAACAGAAGACATCTTCACCTCATATTATTAAAACATCCCATTTCTTATCTGTAACCAACCCCAACTAGCTATTGGGTTCTACTGATCCAAGTGTGCACCTTTTTGGACAATTTCTCTGTATTCCTCCCAGGCTACCTGTGCTTGCTTCCACTCTATAGGCTTCCTTCTGCCTCTTGAGTTTTTCTAGGAACTCCTTATTCATCCTGTTGCTTCCACCCAACTTCCTCTCTGTCGGGATGCATCACTCCCGAGCTTGCAGGAGGTGATCCTTGAATATTAACCAGGTTTCTCTAGCCCCTCTTCCCTTCAGGACCTTATCCCATGGTATTCTACCAAGCAGGCCCCTGAAGAGGTGATCCCTGAACAAGCCTAACCTGGGACACTCCATTTTCACTGCAGCCAAAGCAGAGCACTGGAACAACCCAACACTGTTATAAAGGGATCCTTACAGTGTTCACTTAGGGCTGATGAAAGTTGCTTGCTGTGAATTTTTAAGACTCCAGTAAAGTGACTTAGGCAATAACCTTCAGGACTAAGAAGCCTTCTGCACTATGTAGGAGACCCAAGCTGTATTCCTGCTTTCCCAAACGTGAGAGCACACAAGAGCTATTGAAGCCTTTGAGGAAAGGCAGCATCTGGCCCCCTCAGGTCACCTGCTGATTAAGCAAAAGCAGTAGACACCTTTCAATTCTGATTCAACATTGAACCAACCAAGCAACTACAAACCTGTAATTATCTTCATAAAACAGCTTTCACACATCCTGGACTCTACAATGATCCCCATGGCACTCCGCAATGGAAAAACACAGGGGAAAACTAAAATCCTCCCAGGAGCTAGAATGTAACAGAGGCTTGAATGCAGCAAAAATTAAAGACTTATTTTACAGGCCTCAAACTGCTTGAAAATTAGAGGTGGCAGAAATTGAGAGGGTGGCACAAATAGTAGTTTTAGCATTGTTCTCAATAAACAGAAAGCATATTAAAGCCAGCTCAGTTAGTGATTCAAACTTCTTCAGATGTACAGTGTGGTGCATACTGGTTCAACACTGGCAGCAGGGAATTCGGTAGGGGTTCGTTTACCACAGCAGCATTGCTGTAGAACCGGCTGATGAGTGTTAGAAGTGCTACACAGCTCCAACCACCCAGCAAAACTAGTACAGCCAATTCCAAACAGAGGCTGCAACAGCAAAATATGGTGGTTTAGACTCCAAATATGACCCTGAAATGCTTGGTGTAAGTGCTAGTGCAAATGCACATCAGTACAACATTCAAGAAGCAGGTCTTTACCTCACCTTGATCAGCAGCCGTTTCCACACATACAGACTTCATGCTGCCCAAGTTCACACCTACATTTAAGATATGCCAAATAGAAAAGAATGAAAATAGGCACAGTTGTAGGCACTAAGCTGCAGGACATCTTATGCTTTGAAAAGGGCAGGAGGACTGTTTCCCCACTTCCCTCTTCTGCTTTATTTGTCCAGTTATTCAGAATAAAGTGCTATTTACAGTTGGTAAATCGCAATTACTGTGGTTTGGCAAAAGCTGTACTACATGTATGTCTTTGTCTAATACTGTTTGTCAGGGAACTCTGACTAGAAATCTTATTAACATGCAAATAATGTATATTATGTTTCAATCAATTGCTATAGAAAGCTACAGAGTAGCAGTATTTCTCTTATCCAGCACTGCAGTAAGACTCATTCAGTCTACACGATGCCCTACAGCAGGGTAATTTCTTTTCTACGTTTTAAAGTAGTAGTATTTGAAAAGAAAGTTTACCTCTGCACTTTAAACCACTGAAAGGAATAAAAAGATAATCATGAGAAATCCTTAGCCACGTTCATATTCTTTATAATGCTTTGGAGAGATACAGAAGTAGTACAGATGCTGCCATTCAAAAGCAGATTCTACAGTGTACGTTCGGGTACGTTATATATCTATGTTTAAGTGAACTATGGTGAGCAGTTTAAAAGGCAGACGGCAGAGGGAGCACAAGCCCCCCAGACCGACTTGCTGCTGTGGGGGCTGGAGCGGGGCTCCAGCAGAACCACGGCGTTGATAAACAGAGATGTATTTGCATCCCCGGCTGTTTGAGGAATGCAAGGCTCCGGTCTGCAGCCTCTGTTGTGAAAGCTATGCCCTTTTACAGCACTCGCCCTGCTGAAAGATTCTGGCCACTTTACAGCAGCATCATCTGGGTTTTCTAACACACTAACCACACAAATAACATCTTTAAAAATAAAGAAGTTGGTCTAAAGCCATGGAGGAACCCAGGATTTCAACAAGCTTGTCGAGTGTGGTATTTAACACAGCCATTTCTCACCTCTGAGAAACCTATTAAGAGATGATGGTTAACTTTAACACTGACTTGCCCATCTGTAAAATAGGAATCATTATCAGCGCTCATTTCTGCTGAAGACAGACAACAGATCGCCAGTGGGAACTAACGGAATACCTCGCTCCTACTTCTGTCCAGTACCACCGTGGCAATGTCCATCTGAGGGTGACAGTTCTTACCCAGATTTCTAGCTAGCACAACCCAGCATTGCTCTGCTGTAACACAGGGAGCTACACCAGCTGACAACTCTGCTATTTCAAAGAAATACCACGAAGAATCTGCCAAGGAGTCCCCCAGCAAAGGGGGTGGGTTAAAAGAAAAGCAGCCCACATCAGGAACAGCTACCACAGCCAGTAGCTGTTCACATTTAAAAGGCAGCCTGATGGACTATCACATACTATCTCTTCAAGTCACGCTGCTCTGCTGTACCAAAGGCTGCTCGGATTGTCCAAATATCTAATTCAACAATTCTGCTGAGAAAAACACTACAATTAGGCAAGGATGCAGGCAGAATGGAATTACAACCACCTCATTCACAGCATCCCGCAGCTCGGATGAAAGACAGGAGCCTGGCAAGAACAGTCAGAGTATGTGCAGGCTGTTAACCCAGAAAGGGTGAATTAACATAATAGAGGGATACGAGTAGGAATGATAGGATCAAATTAGAATAATGCAAGTGTGGGCTGTGCATCAGGAAGTACTTCAGACCTGCAATATCCACGTACCTAAGAAGCTTCCACACACTCCCTTGGTGACCAGCTTGAGGTGACCCCCTTGCCACCTGCATGCAGACAGCAGGAGCCCTCGGGCAGGAAAAGGCTCCAAGTAACAAAAACCTCACTCACCTGGCTATAGACTGCCTACTTTGTAAGCAACGCATCCCGTATTAGGGACCATAATCCCAAATGAGCCATTAACCCAGGGGAAACTCAGCATAATGCCATGCTCTGCAGGACTGCACAGCGAGACCACACAGGCACCACAAAGTCAGTGTCAAAACTGGGACTTCAGAAGAAGTAACTGTGGCTGTTCCCAACCAGCCTTGTACCCATGGAGTCCTGGAGGAATCCAGACACTTCTGCAACAGCTCCATGCAGAAATTCAGCCTCTAAAGGCTGTGGTCTGGCATTCAACACAGAACCTAGCACAGCAGCTCCAGCTCATGACCAGCACATGAATAAAAGCCCCTTGCTCTACTGGGTCTAAAAAGTCTAGATTACTCTTTTTGCGATGCTACTTACAAGAAGCATTTAATAATTAACTATTTTAATTTTAATAATTTACTCCCCCATCAGTATGCTGTAAGAAAATACCTTGAAATACCTTACTCTTTTCTTCTCATAGTTCCTGTGATCTGCCATTGAGGAAGTTCTTCCTACAGGTACTTGAAAGTGATGTATTTTGCTTCAGATTTTCAAAAAAGCTGCTACTTATTTTTTTGCCAGAAGACACCTTCCCTAAAGGCTGGTGGAGATTTGTGTTCTCATGCTGATAACCAGGCCAGCAAGATTGCAACTTAGATTCAGAAATGCATGTCTTCTACCCTGTGCATTCTCCCAAAGGTTTGTTACCCTCAGTGAATGAGGACTAAGTTTAGCATCACTCACTCACCAGGAAGCCAAGGTTTTCAACAGGTCGTCTGCTCTCCTAAGACCCCCTGCAGTCCTGCATCCAGGTCCGGGGGAACAAGACAACAGGGACGTGGAGCTGTTAGAGTGAGTCCAGAGGAGGCCCCGGAGCTGCTGCGAGGGCTGGAGCAGCTCTGCTCTGGAGCCAGGCTGAGAGAGCTGGGCTGGGTCAGCCTGGAGAAGAGAAGGCTGTCGCTGAAGGGGAGACCTTAGAGCAGCTCCAGTGCCTAAAGGGGCTCCAGGAAACCTGGAGAGGGGCTTTGGACAAGGGCCTGTATGGACAGGCCAAGGGGAGGGGAGATTGAGATGAGCTCTTGGGCAGAAGTTCTTCCCTGTGAAGGTGCTGAGGTGCTGGCCCAGGGAGCCCAGAGAAGCTGTGGCTGCCCCAGCCCTGGCAGTGTTCAAGGCCAGGTTGGACACAGGGGCTTGGAGCAACCTGCTCTAGTGGAAGGTGTCCCTGCCCATAGCAGGGCTTGGAACTGGATGAGCTTTAAGGTCCCTTCCAGCCCAAACCAGTCTGGAATTCTATGAGGCAGCACTGTGCCTGGCACATTTGTGAGGAACAGTTCTGCTCCTGCTCCCATGTTTCTATGTAGTTGTTCAGTGCCATAACTAATACAATATTACAATGTAAAAAGGTGCCTGTTGACAAGTGGCAGTTACTACAGTGGGAATCACTCTAATTTTTAGGATAGACCCAGGAGTCATTGTCTTATGACAGCAGTCTACTGCTCCACACTCACAGCTCTTCAGAAGTTAAGCACACAGCTGCTCACGTTCAAGTGCCTGTTTCCTGCACCCTGAACTCACAGCTATGGGCTCTGGGAATAAGCAGCAGGCTGACCTGGGGCTTCCCTTACAGGAAAGAATGAGAAATGGGCAGTAGTCAGTATGCTGCTGGTGAACAATATATAGATAGAACATCATCTACAGGCTTGTTCTGGAGGCTTTCTGGAAGAGAGGGAAGAGGATCTTCGGATATAGTTGACTCAGAGCAGCTCTTGTTTGCTCACTGAGGATCTTGTATCCATGAACACTGCCAAATATTTTCCACAAGCAGATCTTTGGAAGTGCATTTCAGTTCCCTTGACAGTGGTTTCATAAAGAAGACCATCAAAGGACTAACTAGCATGAAAATGTTGTCAGAACACAAGAACTCCAGAGTTAGGAAGCTCAAGAGTTGTGTCTTGGGCGAGCAGCATAAAAGGCTTTGTTAGGGAAGGATTTCAGATCCACTGAGTACTTCAAATCCTCTGGGTCTGCTCTGCTTTAAGTGGACAGTTTAGATTCAAAAGTTGAAACACAGTAAGCCTATGTTTAAACTCGCTGTTACTGCATGGGTTACCTTCTGCTTCACTGGTTTTCCTCTCCCAGAATAGCATGCATTTTCACTGTTTTCTTTATTTTCCCTTCCTCTTCTGATTTCCCAGGAACTTCCTTGATACCAGCATCTTATCTTGTCATCACAGTGCTTTTTGCCCACCCCACTTGTTTTATTATACAGTCCATACCCAGTTCTCGGATTAATTTGTCTCTATGTGATAACATTTAGCTTAACATTTAGCAGATATTAAGTACAAAAATTTGCCAATATTTCAACAGATACCCAAAATAATTTAGCTGAGTTTAGTTAGCAAGTTCCTATCTTATTACGCATTGATTTCCTCCAGCCTGCCAGAACAACAAATGCCTGTTCTGAGAGATGCTCACTCATCTGCTGATGTACAAATCACACTAATGATGCTGAAATGAGCACTTCAAAAGCTAAAGCACTCCCCTCAGTGTCAAACCGTAACCCTCATCGCTTGGTAGTCAGACTGCTCCAGTTAGGTACTGAAAATAAAGCAGATAGACTTGTTTTCAGTTATTTGAAGAGGCAAGTTCACATTCTGCCCAACCTCAGAATTATGTCATCCCTATCAGCTGTAGGGCTGACAGAATATGCAACATGGTTTGTGTTGGAAGGGACCTTAAAACTCATTCAGTTCCAACCCCCTACCACAGGCAAGGACACCTTCCACCAGAACAGGTTTCTCAAAAACTGTTCATTTTGGACACAAACTGTGCTTTCCACATAAATATACTCTTCATGAGCAAAACAAGCTAATTAGGTAGAGGTGCATCATTTAGTAATTACTGTGTTTCTACTGCAGGCTTCTTCCTGCAAGAGTCAGTCACAAATCACACTTCCCTACAGAGCTGATGGGGAAGGAGGACCTAACAAAAGCACTTCAGCTACATCTGTGCTGACAAGAAGGCAGAGAAAGCAAAATCTTGCCCAAACATGAGCATACTTTAACAGATGCTGGATACCTCTCCTTCATTAAAGAAAACAAAAACAAGCTGCAGTTCAAGCACAGCACAGGCAGTAAAACAGGATTTACATCACATGAACAGGCTGTCTCGGTGAAGGACATCTCTGGAGGGGAAAAACCAAACCAAAACACAAACTCAGGCTGGTCCTTATCCTGATGTAATCTCTGTTCTCCTGCTGAGCCTGTGTGCAGGGCAGCACGCAGTGCTGACAGCGACATGCAATGCCACAAGCTCTGTTTCTGGAGGCCATAAAGCTGTCTTCACATGTGACTGTCACCAGAGCAACAACCTCCCCTCACTAGACTGCACTACACACACCTCAGCTGAGACTCGAAGTATCCTCTAGACACAGCCAGGTTTCATACAGCCCCGGGTTGTGACTGATTTTCCCTGGAGAACAAAGCCAGCCTGAGACGCATTTACAAAACAAATCAGAGCAGGTGCAGAAATGAGGCTGAGGTGCAGATAACAGCCCTCTAACACTGCTCCCTCTCAGCAGACATCATTCCCCACCTCCTGCCTAAACTCTGACCAGGCACCTTCTCACTGCAAAAGCAGCACAGTTTTTAACTTTATTTTTAACTCCCTAAGTTGGTATTGAATTTCCAGAGCTGGAAAAGTGGCATTTGCCCAGATTTGAGAAGATCCAGTACATCTGTTTGTACATACTTACACTAAAAAGTGCATTGTCAGAATGGATGCACTGAACTTTCCATTGAGCATCTGAGCTTTAGGAGTTCTTGCTGTTTTCTCAGATGTTAAATAAAATGGATTAACTGGAAATTAGCCTTATGCAACCTAATGAGTTAAATACCAATTGTTATCTTTAACATGCTGATTCATTACATCTAACAAAGCTTGTGATCAACTAATTATCTTCAGCTCTACTTGCAGATGCTGAGGTTGATTTGCACTCAGCAAATTACTACAGAATGAAGTGAAACTGCAACCAAACCTTTTCTGGTGTGTCCTCCCTGCAGGATAACATCTGCACCCACTGATCCATCCCTCCGCTCCTCCCTCCCCCAGATCACCACCTACACAGCAAAAACCTCCCTTTTCTCGGGCCTTTTTTTGGAAGGACACAAATCAGAATAGTTTTACCTTCCTGGACTGGTGGGTTTTCCCTCCGGAAGTCTATCACAGAGAGCCCTGACAGTTCCCTACCTCACAAGACATCCACCTAAAGAATCTCTAAAATATGCCAGTTTTCCAAACTATCTAAGCAACCTTAAGCTGTATATTCTTCCCATTGTAAGAGCTGAAAAATTTTAGGACTTCTGAGGTTTTTGCTGCTTGGTTATTGTTTTTTTTTCTAACTATCTTTGATTAAGTATAAGAACTAATGATAAACATATTCTCTTTTATAAGATTTCCATGCTCATTTTTGTATCACACACATTAACCTCCACTTGGTAATATGAAACAGCTGCTTTGGCACTACAGCATCAGTGATCCACACCTTGCTGCACACAGGTACAACCACTGCAGAGGTTTAGAAACACCCTATTCCATCTCAAGGCATAAGTGCTAGGAATGACTTCCCAGAAGTACTGATTTCACCATGTATTAGACTTAGAGAAGTCCAGTTTCCTTTAAGGAGGATTCCAGTCATTTCAGCTTTGAGGCACCAGAGGGTAAGGAAGAGCAGATCTCCACTGGCACTCAGGCACAAGGCACTTCTGCTGCCTGTGAAGGGGCAGACAGGGCTGGGGGG
>NW_009924404.1:21028-24110 GCF_000696875.1 Nestor notabilis | reverse complement strand
TATCCACTGAGTGGTCCATCTATCAAATTTAGAGACAAGGATGTCGTGCGGGGCAGCGTCGAATGCCTTGCACAAGTCCGGGTAGATGACGTCAACTGCTCTGCCGCTGTCCATCAGTTCTGTAGCCCCATCATAGAAGGCCACCAATTTGGTCAGGCAGGATTTCCCCTTAGTGAAACCATACTGGCTGACACCAGCCACCTCACTGTTTTTCATGTGCCTCAGCATTCTTTCCAGGAGAATCTGCTCCAAGATTTTGCCAGGCACAGAGGTGAGACTGACTGGCCTACATTTTCCCGGGTCTTCCACCTTCCCCTTCTTGAAAATGGGGCTTACATTTCCCTTCTTCCAGTCATCTGGAACTTCGCCTGACTGCCATGACCTCTCAAATATGATGGACAGTGGCCAAGGAACTTCATTCGCCAGCTAACTTCATACTCAACATACAGTAACAGTTTGATATTGAAAGCCTTGACCCATTTTGCTTGTGAGAGCTAATGGAGTAGCAATTTAAGTTATTTACCCTCAAGATGTATAGAATTTCCTACTAAAAAACAATAAATCATTCTGCCAATGGAAATTTGTACTATCAAGAACTCCATCCATTATCAGAGACACAACTGGTAGCAACTACAGTGAATAAGATGGCCAACGCCTTCTGTTAAAAGATGAGTTTTAATTAAAATGTAACTAAACATTCATTTACTCTCCTAAGGATGCAGAAAGTTATGGATGGAAAAATCATGTTATAAAAGGTATTGAATAAGGACAGGGAAAGAAACTGAGTTTAGGAGCCTGCAAGTGGAAAACGTGAGATAGAGTAACTGCAGGCAATGAAATAAAATGAGCACACAGAAACTAAGTAAGAGCTAGAAAGTTGTTACTATTGTTTTCAGTCAAAGAGATTATTTTAGCAACTAAAGAAACCACAAATGGCATCAGCAGCATAACTGATAGTAGAAGAGACATCAGAAACAAGTTGCAGGATTGAGACATGACTGATACAAAAGCTGAGAAAAAGAATTAGTTAGAGTGATAAACAGGAAATTGATCAGTTCTGGCTCCACTAAGCATATGGGAAAAGCAGCTCTTCCTGAGTTCACGTACAGCTCCCCAAATTACTGGATATTTTATATTAATCTCTTATGGCTCAGTTTTCCATTTATAAAAAGGAGATAGTAGTATCTACTCACTTCACAGGGACATTGTATAAATAAATGTATTCATGTTCATGAAGCACTTGGATGCTGTAATGATGAGCAGCACAAAAGCTTCTGAGGAAATTAGTTTTGTCTTCAGAGTAGGTTTTGAATAGTCTGAACTAATGAAGGTGGGCCTGTGTACTGAACAACAGCAAATAGAACATTGGTTGGTAAGTGAACAGTATTTTTCTGTGACCTAAAAGAGTCTAGGGGGTCTAATGTAAAAAAAAACCAAACCAAACCAAAACAAAAAAATGATTGTGTGACAAATCTATATTGTAGGACTCTTGTATGCAAGGGGAAATTGAGATTGTTTAGAGAACAATAAAGCCCTCCTCCCATTTCTTGGGATGTTTGATCTTGCAGTTCAAATAAAATTCAGTGTAATATTTAATGTGTAGTTAGACACACAGTTTTTGACTGGATATATTGCCTTTAAATTAGTGTGGTGTATGGAGTCGGTAAATGGGTGTGCTCAGGATTAACATATTAATAGAATCCTAAGGGCATTTTTACATATTTCCATGCTTGATGAGATATAGGGCTGAAACCTAATTAAAGAGTTTGGTTGGTTTCAGGGGTTTTTTTTATCATTATAATTGTTTAGCTGTGTGTGTTTGTATATGGAGACAACTGACAGTATGTTTTATAGACAGGATTTGCTCCTTTTTATATATGTGCCATGTTCTAGGAAACCAACTTCTGATATTCAACTTCTAAATCCAGTTTAGAAGAAATTACAAACTTCTGAGTCCTGATGTGCAGATGTAACACATCTACCCAATCTCTCTGAATTTAAGGCTATCACGCTTGGGGACTTGATGTTATCTTCACATGGTGGTCATAAGAGGATGAGAGGATTCTTTTGATATTATCATTACCACTGGTGAAGAATTTTTGTTATAGCTTCTTTTTTTTATTTAAATTTTATCCTCAAAATAACTACAAGAAACACTTTGCAAAATAACAGTGATATTGCCATGTTCATGACTTTGAGTGTAAAATAACACAAATAAAATGTGTAATTCTCACAGCTGATAATACAACTTCTATGTTAATAATACTTCCCATCTTTGTAGCATTAGGTAGTTTGATTTTATCACTGTGCTCTGAACACTAGTGAAAATATCACGAAAAACAATGGATGAATTGTCCCTGGAACTGACACTGTTCTGAAGTTACATCACTGAAGTGCTGAACTTTATGAACAGAACTCATGGATGTTGTAGGAGCCTCCGCTTATACCAACTAGTACCTTTTGAGCGTGGATTTACTTTTACCAGTCTCGTCGTCTCCCATCCCTGAAAAGAATGCTTATCTTTCTATTTCTGGTATCTCATGCTTCATATGGCTGTATAAGCTATTCTGTCCTTATAGAAAATTAAAGAAAGGCAACCACTAAACTTTAATTCCATCCCACCATCTTTTCTTATTAATT
The DNA here is from genome assembly GCF_000696875.1 of Nestor notabilis. Taxonomy (NCBI): domain Eukaryota; kingdom Metazoa; phylum Chordata; class Aves; order Psittaciformes; family Psittacidae; genus Nestor; species Nestor notabilis. The sequence continues at coordinate 21,470 of NW_009924404.1, read as the reverse complement.
CTTATGAAGATAGCTGAAAAACTTATCTTTATTTCTTTTAATTTTCTTTGTATAACTCAGCTTTGATTTCTGCTAATTCTCTTTATCCATATGTTTCACAACCTTCTGGATGTTTTCTCTGTTGATTAATCTCCTTCATTCATTGTAGTCTTTTCTTAAACTTAGTATCTCTTCTGAAGTGTCATTAACTCAGCTAGAACTCAACTCTTTCCTAGAAGCTTTCCCACCCAAGCTCCAAACTTTTATATTCAGTGCTGTTCCTGAGCAGGTCAGCTTAAATGCCCTGCCCACTTCTCTCTTCTTCATCCCTCCCAGCCTTCTGCTGTCACAGGTATCTGTGCACCTGTTTATGAATGGAAGATTTACCTGTCAGACAATTTTGTTTCTCAACCAGATCAGAAGCTTCTCAGGTAAGCCACAATACAGCTGTGTCAGGATAATG
>NW_009924404.1:0-20997 GCF_000696875.1 Nestor notabilis | reverse complement strand
AGGAATGCCACACTAGCACTACAAATACCATGTAAGAAATTTCAAGTAAAACTACACCTTTGAAAGAAGGTAGAGCACTGGTCACCATAATCTGCAACAGCTGGAAGGCTGTAGGTAGAGACATGATGTGGTAATTGACAAAAGTTAATCTGAGTTTGAACTTGCAAAGGAAATTCAGAAAGTGTTGTCTGGTCTTTGCACAGAATTCTCCTTCAGCCTTTTACAATTTCTCCTATCTCCTATTTAGTAATGTTACTCTTAATTATTGTCATCTATATTTAAATGCCAAGGCTAATGGTTCATTAGCATGATAGATTAGATTGTGAAAGAGGTAAATAGGTTACAGGCAGGTTAAACACCAGCCTTCCAGTCCTGCAGAGAAATGCACAAAGCTAAAATGAGAAGTCAGTAAATGTACTATGCATCTTTAAATAATTGCTGTAATTACATTTCAAACTGTGTCTCCCTACATGATTGATTTCTATTAATAATTCCACAGAACACAAAATATAAAATGTATTGTTTAAAGTACATTTCCAGAGTTAAAGACTGGAGGAACTTAAACCTCAGAATACTTTTTTGGCATCAAAACTTATGTAGCAATAAATGAACTTGACAAGATTAATAAATCTCATTTCCATTTGAATACTTTGAATAATCATAACTTTTTTGGTGTTTGATGGATATGAAGATCAATGAGGTTGAAGCTACACTTCTGCACAATTCAAATGGAATGAGATAATAAATGTTGCTTAATGGAGTACATCCAGAATTGATACCCTTTTCTGAAGCTACTAAGTTATGATATTGAGAATCATATTTGCACTGTACTGATGTATTAGATGTACAGATCTCTACTAATTAGAGATCTGACCTCAACTTTTCAAGCTGCCTTCATTCTAATAGTATCATGCAAAAGCATAAACACTTCTGGGCTGCTGCTTAAGAGCTTCCTGAGTTTTTGCTCTCAACTTTGCCAAAATGCCCCTCTCAGGCTGAGGTAATGTGTGATTTCACCACAGAAAATCAAAGGAATGTGTTAGTTGTTTTCAAGGACACGTGGAGTAACCAGCCTCTTTTAGGAAACAAGGAATGTCTAATATTTTTGCCTTACAGAATATCTCTGGAATACAGCATCTTGTATTCCTGAGTGTCACCCTTAAGAAAGACTTCATGTGTAGCTGGGCTTCGTAAGACAATCTCTGCTCTTAGCATGTCTGATGCACACATAAAAAATGCAGTGTATGCATTTTCCCTAGTATTCTGAGGACTCTATTCAAGATACTCAAAACTTCATCTATACTAATACAGTGAAAAATCTCCTGTAGTGGACTTTCTACACAGACACTGTCATAGCATTAGAAGTATTGCAGGATTCTTTGGTGGGACCATAGCCTTCTCTAAGAAAATTCTTGTTACATTTTGGATGTTAGCAGCAGTGACAGGGGCCATTCCCAAAAGACTCTGTGTCTTGGGAGATGAGGGTCTACAGGTACGAATATGGACCTTTCACATGATTTGTTCTTAGTGCTAGGGAACATTTAATTTACTACCTTAGACATCAAACCTGTTTTGGAACTGACAAGATACGCATTCAAGGCAGCAGAGAGAAGATGAAAGAGAATTTCCACATCCTTCTCCTGTTCTTCACGGACAGAAAGCATTTGTTCTTGTCAGTAGGAAAGAATTTGGATTCCTCTGCTCTTTAACTGATCCAATACAGGGGGAGCAAGGCAGTTGGTCTTTAAGTGCTGATGTAGCAATGGAAAAACAGAAATTTGGTGCAAGTCTCAGGTGGCTTCAAAAGCAGCACTGAAGGGACAGAAATACACACAGCACATCTACCAGAGCTCTTAGCTGCTCTTATGGTGTTACTGACAACTCACTGTAAAGCAGGTCAAGAGACCATTTGTGAAGATACGCTGCATGTTTGTGTGGAGGGTAGTTCCAGCAGACAAGCTGTGTATTTGTTTTTCCAGAAGCTTTCAATGGATATCACTCCTGAATCCAGTTGAACTCCCATAAGATTTACTGTCTGACAATATTAATTAATGGTCTGTTCGGAAATTTGAACAACAGATAAATATTCATTCCTTTTGGCGTTCTAGTCAGAAAAAGTGGATACCGTCTTCACAATTTTAGGTGACCTCTGAAGTGCTGATTTAATTTACTAGACATGCTTTCAGGCTTGGATAAAAGATTTGCCTACGTAAAGCAAGCTTGAAGGCAGATTTTCACCAAAGATTCACCATAGCCACAAAGATGAACCCAGATCTATCTTTTCCAACAGGAAAGCTTCTTTGAGAACTGCTGGATAAAAGGAGTTGTAATGACTTCTGCTATTTTTAAGGCATGAAGTTTATTATTCTAAGCTATTTATTCACTTAAGAATGAAAAGATTACGAAATGAATGGCAGAAGGCTTAATTAAGCCTATTATGTGTCTGTAACGATGACAATATGGTAACTAACCCAGACAGACTGTTTCAACTCTTGCTTTAGAAATTCTCATATTTAACAACAGCAACAAATTTAAGCATGTGCTTAATTTTAAGCACGTTCATCACCCTATCAACTTCAAAAAGAGCATGCAAATACTTTAAGATTAAATACTTTGCTAGACTAAGGCCAAAGTTCTTTGCATATTGCACCACTGAACTCAGTTGTTTACACTGAATGTTTCTATAAATAGATTAATATCATTTCAGATAAGATTTAAATAACTTGGTTTTCCAAAGTTGAAATCAATAAAAAGTTCTAATTTGATTCAAAACTTCATTTCTTACTAATTTCAAAAGGGAAAAAAAATCTTATCTTTCAGTTTAAAATTCTTTCTGATTGTTAAAGAAAGAAAGGGCTAGATTTGCAGAATTGTGAAGTAGGTATGTCCAAGTGTTTGAACATTTAAGTGGGAAACTGTGGCCTAGGGGGTTGATCCATGTCACTGAAAACCTTAGCCTTGAAATGTGATTTTGTAAGAAAGATCTCACAAAATCTTGTGAAAATGTCCCACCTGGCACAAATGAATAATGGAAGAGATAGATAGGAAGCAGAATCTCCACATCTGAACCAGAAGTCAGACCCCTTCCTTCGGTAAGATAACACAATTTCTTCATTCTTCATTTATATGAAAGTCTTTGTGGAGTGTGATAAAAATTCATATTAATCTCAGGTTCACTGAATTATATCCTTCAATTAATAAACTACTTATGAATATAAAATGCAACCAGTCCTACATAACATTAACTTCTCCTGGCACATGCCCCTGGGTTGCAGGTGTCTCTTAAGCATGCATTTCCTTAAACCAGCAACTTGAAATTACACAGAAAAAACCCTGAAAGTTTTACAGTGTAAATCGCTATTGCAGCTATAGCTATTCTTAACCAACAAAGTAACATTATTAACATTGCTTTGATGGTTTCAGAACAAAGCAATGCCCAGCTTAGGCTGTATTACAGGATAATCAGGGACATTTTTAAAAACGAAAGTGTGACTAGTCACATTCTGATTTCTTTTCCCACTTTAGCTTGTTCTCGTCTTTCTTTTATAGTATTTAATACTGCTTAGCTTTATGGTTTAGAAAAAGAATGTTGATATTATAACACGATAAAACATTTTGTTACATTACATATTCTGGAATTAATATGAGAAATCAAGTTTTTTCTTGAGTTTAGTGGGTTGTAATTAAATAAAGTCTTTACAAATAAATACTAGGAAATTATGAAGTAGACCTAACAAGATGTCCAGGGAGCATGATAGCAAGAAAGAAAACATGGATCATTAAGCTCATTTCTTAAGGAACCAAATTTGCCTACAGGCTGTCAGAAGTGTGCTGTGATGGAACGGGCAGTGCACAGGCTGTCTCCTCAGAAAACTCTTGGTTTATATGTCTGCATCATGGCTGACTTCTTATTCTGTACATCACTGGAAAGCCATGGTAACTCATCAATTGGAAAATGACATTTAAATTGTAGCTAATCAATAGCCTTCTCTGTAGATTAAATGAGAACATAGACCTAATAGAAAGAAGGAAAATGATACAAAGAAGCCAGTGACGATCAATAATTAATGAAAATGCAGTGATGAGTTCCATAAATGACAGGTGAGAAGTTATTTTCCCCTAACACTTCTCCTTTTTTTTAGCCCAGACAGTAAATATCACAGAAATGGTAGGCTTGTGAAAGGTTGAATAATCCACAGATAGAGAAAAGCAACTCTGTTTTGTGACCTAATGGAATACAGAGATTGTATATGTGGCAAAGGTAAGCATAAAATACATCCAATATTGTAGCCAAAGTTGTAGTACACTGCTCCAAAGAAAGGCTGTGGAACCCAGCACAATTATATGCAGCTGTTGTGCAGTAAAGCAGGTAGATTTAGTTAGTCTGGATACTGTATTTTTTCCAATTTCTCATGTTCAAGTCACTTATTCTTTTTTGAGCTCATGTACAGATGCCGAAAGTAGCCAACACTGAGAAATTAATATTAAAGTTTAATTTTGAAATCCTCCCTGTAGGTTACAGAAATTTCTAACAGGAATGAGAAGAAATAAGAGACCAAACTAAAACAATCTAACGGTATGTGTGCTCAGTGCCTAAGTTACTTCATAAAACTTTTACACTTTGTCATTAAGTTTTGTACCCTCAAAACACTTTTGATGTTATGCACTTCTTTAAAATTATTAGATGTTCAACAAAGTATGGTTTCTGCTTGCAGCAACTACAAGTTTGCTACTGTTGTTTTATTTGGCTGATGCTTTTGCCTTCATATATGCACGTTTTTTCTTAATGCAGTAAAAAGTTAAGCTAGAATAGCTGTATTTCTGTTTTCTATTTCCATTAACTGCAGAATCTTTAAAGAGGTGTTTGGGATTTGAATAACTCTTCCGTAGAGATAGCCACACCCAGAACTATAAAATTCATTAATGTTAAGATGGGCTAAAGGAATTCATTAATTATCCCTCTAATGCTCTTACATTTTAATGAGCTGATTAGAATCCTGTTAAGAAAATATACTTCACATGTGAACTATTACTTGTGTTTGTGAAGTATAAATCACATTTGAAACTACCAAACTGATAGCTTTTTATCTTTACAACAACCTGTTATGCACAAACCTCTGAAATGTGACTTTAAACACGTGATTTTTGTAATCAAGAACTGGGGCTTTGAGCAACCTCGTCTGGTGTCCAGGGAAGGTGTCCTTGCCTGTGGCAGGGGGGTTGGAACTAGATGATCTTTAAGGTTCCTTTCAAACCAAAGCATTCTATGATTCTATGATATTATTCTCATCACAGAAAAGTGGCAAAGGAGTAAAATGAAGTAATTCTGATTTGCTTGACATTTTGTCAATATTATCTCTGGGCTTCTTATTCCCAATTTTTCATCAGAAAATTTGATTCAAGTCAAAAGGAATTCCTGGCCAATAGGCGCTTTTATTGAAAAACATATTTCTCCTCAACTTCTGTTACAGCATGGGATTTTCTCTTTCCCTCCCCCCCCCACTTTACTTTCTAAAAATAGCATTAAAAATCATTACCTTGGGCAGTGCAAAGAAGAAAAAAAAGAGAACTTTTTCTGAGTTTAAATCTTCACAAATATATGCTATGATAGTTTAAAATTTCATACAGACCTTTAACTGCATATAGCTGGCCTTTCCACTTTGCTCCATAAAAATAACCAGTGACACGGGAGGCTATTTCAAAAGTTATATATCTAAACATGTATAAAATAATATTCATTTCGTATTTTTCTCTTTCAAATACATTGTATAAGTATTTCAAAGTCCTACTTTAATTATGCACACGTATTCAAACAGTATAGTACACAAACATTTATACTTGTAATGCACCATCAATGCCCAAATACATGATAATAACCATAGCAACTGGGCTTTTGGCCATGCAATTGTGCAAAACCTAAGAGCCAATGTAATAAACGTGTTTCCCTTTTTCAAGTTTTGTGATATTTTGCATAGGCACGTTATAGCACGTTTTTCTTGTAAGACAGTGCCAAAGGCCTTGTTTAATGGTCCCTGTTGTTTCCTTTGGAGCTCTATGCCATTTCTCTCTTTAATTAGAACAACTCTTCGAGCTGCAAAGATGTAGCTATTTTCCACAGCAGTAAAGAGCATTCAAGCAAGTCCATGAACTTAATTTTTTTAAGTCTTTCTCTGAAAGTAGTAAGTTTTTAAGCTTCTGGAATCTGAGGCTTTCAGTGAAAAAATGGAACCTGAATGCCATTGTGTGTAGCTTTGTATCTCATAATCAGAAATGCCTTGGTTTATCCTTGGGATTATAAATTACCCTTCAAGCCATTAGAGCCCAGTAAAATTGCAGGGCACCAACTATTTTGATTACTTTAAGGTTAGTATCTTTCCTTAGTAAAATATTTTTCAGTGCTTTACTTTCTGTCTTACTGAAAATAACTGGAGACATGTTAACATGTAAGCCTGCTGTTAACAAGCAATATGTCACTAAGAGGGTAGTGAGGCACAGGTTGCCCAGAGAAGTTGTAGTTGCCCCATCCCTGGAAATGTTCACAGATGGGTTGGACGGGGCTTTGAGCAACCTAGTCTAGTGGAAGGTGTCCCTACTCATGGCAGAGGTTTTGGAACTAGATGATTTTTAATATCCCTTCTAACGCAAAACATTCTTTGATTCTAAGTTTCCATGATTCTATGAATGCTATAAAATGTCCTACTTGAACTATACTGAAATTTTACCTTACCATATTTCATCACAAGCATGACATTTAAAAAATTATTGTATTTCAGGGTAATATAAGCTAATCGTTGTCTAGTGCATCTCTACCAATCTACAGAATGCTTTAGAGCTCAAAGCTAATTACTGAATAAACAGTCTTACTTAAAGACCATTTAATTGCATCACCCAGGGTTGATTTCAGGTAATTAATGAATTCCAACACAAGAGATAAGAGTTATTAATAAATGAGATGTATATATGCGTGTGTGTGTGTATACATATGTTAAAATATCTTAATATGGAAAATTTCCTTACTTATTTCAGAAAGATTGTGATTACACTATAAAAATTTTCCTAGCTATGAAGTAAGAGTTATCAAAACCATTATGTTTTAAATCATAAAAAGGTCCTTCATGCTGTAAAGTAACTATTCCCTTTAAGCATCAGAGAAGCACATTCCAGTTTCATAAGGGAAACAGAGTATTAGCACTTTGGGAACCAGTGTAAACTTTATATCACCCAAGATAACAGAATGAAGGTATTACATTCTTTTCTTCAAGAAAATTTATCTGAACTTTCTGGTCAAACTCAAGACAACATTTGAGATATTTTAAAGCTGAAATCACAATGAAAATCTTTATTTCAAATTCGATTTGGATCTGACTTACTAAAACATTTATGTGATATAAGCTTCTCTTCTCACAAGTTCTGTTGCATTGTTAGCTGTGCCTCAGCATTTCCAGCTAGCATTCCTCCATTAACCTTCCTGAGAAACTTCCATTGCAATTTCCAAGTAAATACTTTAATGAAGAGAAATCACATTCAAGCCATTATAATGTAACAATTTTGATACCTGCATCCTCTTCATCAGGGACTGTAGTGATAGGACAAGGGGTAATGGGTTCAAACTTAAACAGGGGAAGTTCAGATTAGATATAAGGAAGAAGTTCTTTACTGTGAGGGTGGTGAGGCACTGGAACAGATTGCCCAAAGAAGTGGTAAATGCTCCATCCCTGGCTGGACAGAGCCTTGGGTGATATAGTCTAGTGTGAGCTACTGAAACTAATAAATCTTCTGTTGTTTGAGCTCAAGCTCTTTCTCTGTATTTTTTTTCAGCTGGAGGTCAAATGGCCACCTGTTAGCCATGCTCCTGAAATGGGAACAAAAATCTGAGGTTCAGAGCCCTGGAACTATCTATATCTACCAGTTGTCGAGTTCTCTAACCAAGTGACTTGTTTTATGATAGTTTTCTTGTCTAAAAAGACAAAATGCAGTAGAATTTTCTCAGAGCTATGACTAAGACTGAGGTTCAAAAATGCTGTGATGAGACCATTGTTGTGATGTTAGAGGTTTTAAATATACTGCCTTGGCATGAGGAAATTTAGAGAAATGTCAGTAGTGCTCCCAGCTCAGAAGTGGGTGGTTAGTTCCATGATCTTGCTAACAAATACCTTGACAGGATCTGCAGCAGATAAGACTAAAGCTACAGATTTGATAAGTCTGACTTCACTGGGAAGGGGTGGATTAATGGAGAATCTCAGACCCCATACTATCTCTGCTGAATTATCCATGCTACCAGGTGTGTTAGTAGACATGCAGGTAGGCAACTTTTCCTTAACCCCACAGTTTTCCAGTTGTAACTGTACGAAGATCTGTCTCATTTTTCATGGTAACGTCGTATTTTCACAGGAATTGAGAAATTAGGGTGGAGTTCATTTAGCATCTCTCCAAAAAACCTCATGGTGTGTTTTGCCTACATAAAGCACTAAAATGGTGTTTGTTGTCTTCTTGTAAACTGCTGGAAGTAAGTCAGGGTTGGAAGCAGAATATCTGAAATTCTGGGCATGTTTTGCCTTATAATATGTTTGAAAAAGAGCATGCTATAGGTAGACCATATCATTTACTCGGGATCATCAATTGTTGATAAGCTTCTGTAAGGTATGCTGTAGTAAATGATTTCAAAAGCATTAATACGACATGTTCAGTTTCCATTAAGAACTAAAAAAAACAAACTCAGTCTCATAATGAAATGTATGCATGATACATATGCATAAACATGGTCATAAAACATGTACATTTATATACATATATACATACAAAACTATGCTCATAGTTCTAGGTGCAGACTATCCTATAGATACAGATGCAGTTTATCCCACTCTGTTTCTAAGTTTAGAGTTCTTTCTCCTGCTCAGATAGTGTGGCAAAACGATACGTTTCAGGAAACCAGCAGTGAGTGAAACGTATCTTTGCAAAATGTTCCTCATCAAAGGACAGCATTTGGGATCATCTACTAGAGTTATTTTCCCTGATACTGTTCTATTTTAAAAGAATTCCGCAGAAATTTCCCACTAAGCATTTTATTTCTATTTAGATATCCTAGCCCAACAGCGGACAGTATAACTTCTGTAATGCACTCAAATTACATTTTAGACCCTTATCAAGTGATGTAAGGATCTGATTTATCCATGTTAAAAAAAATTGTTACTCACATGCAAACTGTAGCACAGCTTCTCTGCTTAAAATACTGCCAAACATGTTGGTGGTTAAACACTGATACTGTCCAGCATCCTTCATTTCACTGGGGTTATTGATCATCAAACTTCCTTCTATTAAACTGTAGCGATAATCACTTTCAATGTCGATTTCAGTTCCATTTCGAAGCCATCTTAGGAAAAAAGAAAGAAACTACTTGAGCATTTTATGGCCAAAAGAAGGTATCAAACTTAGTATTTAAAACCTGACAGCCCCAGTTGTTACAAGAATAACAACTCCTTAAAGATATCCTGGGCAGGAACCCATTTCTTTGGCAAAGCTTTGGATGGAGACATTCCATAAGATATGCCTGGCAAAAGTTTTTTCTGAAAAAAACCCCAACCCACAAGTAAAAACAGATCTTCTGGCCCATGAGGAGAAAGTGTTTTCTTTCTTTTGCCTATGCTGAACCAAATTAGTAACCTCTTTTTCTTCTTCCCTCACCCTCCCAAAAATGCTATAATCCACAAAGGCTTCAGACTTGAAAGCCATATAGCAAATGCATCCTTTATGTCAAAAATAGGACTTCTACTGTGTATATGATAATCAATGTTTTAATTCATATTCTATCATTAAAGCCTTAGGCCCAGATGAGGTTAGTTAGCAGAGCTGTCTGCACTATATGAAGGCAAGGAACCGTTCTTTTCCAGTCTTCCAGCATTTGCTCTTCTGGGCTCAAAAAATGAAGAAACCTGATTTAAATACAGAAAGGAGAAGAGCAAGGACTGTGAAGAGCATGGAGGTAGATTTATGTACACAGGCTGTTGTGAAACAAAGGAAGTCGGCAGTGGACAAAGGCAAAATAATATCAGCTGGATCAGTATACACAAGATTCAGAGAAGACTGGGACATGTGAAACTGGAATTGGCTGGTCAAGGGTAATGCCTGGCAGCTATGAGGTAAATGGAAACTAAGTTCAAATGAGGAGTTGGCAGAGGAAATACTAAGAGAGGTGTTTGAGAGTGAAATGAGAAGCCTAAACAATAGGGACAGTGATGGGAGCAAACAATGACTAGAAAAAGCCAGGCTGTAGGAAACATACTAGAAAGTATTACATTAGAGTCAGAGCATTGAATAATTCTAGAATGAACACTTCTTTTCCTGAGGTTTCAGAAATGGACACCTAATAGTCTTGTAATTTTTCTGCTGTGTGAGTGCATTTGCGGTTTTGGTTGGTTTTTTTTTTTCCCCTGGATATTCTCTGCCAAAAAGCCTCACTCCTCTCATTCATCTCCAAAGACTGAAATAACAAACCCTGCTATAGTCCACTGGCTACAAGAAAAAAGACTTTGTGTGGTAGGTTATTAGACTCCAGTACTCCGGAATAACCTTTGGGGAAGGGTGCAATATCTCAATTAAAGAATAATAATCCACCTAAGAGGATTTTTTAGATAGACTTTCATGTCAAACTGTATAGAATATGAAGCAGTTAAAAGAATGCAAAGAAGAGATAAGCAGTGTAAACAGGTATGGCACAGCTATTGTAATACACAGGAATTTCCTTCCTTGCTAGTCTGTGGTCATTCTGCAGTTTCAAAACTGCCTCCAGAACTTGACAAGCATTTCCAAGCTTTGCCAGCATTCAGCAAAGAGGGAAGAACTTGGAAACGTCTAGACTCCAGAGGCAACCTTAATCAAGCAAAATGATTATCAGTTCAACCTATCTTGTTAACTTTCATGGCGAGTGAGGCACAGACAGAAGAATTCAGCTGAAGTAGCTCTGATTTTTTCTTAATCCAAAAATGAGAATTTTCAGAATTAAGACAAAATATAGAACTATTATTTGCTCCTTTTTGTCTGATTGGACTTCTAATCACAGTGGACTCCTGTTTCCTTTAATGTAAGAAATGAAACACTGTTAACAATATCTTTATACTGCAAAGGATATTAGGGAAATGTCTGTAGGATGCACTTTCATTTTAAAAGAGATTCATACATATCAGAGCTATAAGGAATAGGAACTTTTCATCTTGAACGATTTATTAAGGAGTTAAGAGTTTGAATGAAACAAAGAAATTTAACTTTTTCATATATATATATATATATGAAAAATAAAAATGCAAAATAATTTGATCAAAAAATGACAGGAGTTTTAGATAGGAAAAAGTAAAAATTACAGGGTTTGGCAATTCCAAACAGGAGCTGACACAAAATTCAATTCTTTTAGTTAGCTTTCTTCAGTATTTTCATTTTCAGTTAAATTCAGTGTAAAAACATGTTTTCGTAATGCTACCCCAAAACTTTGCATGTTGATGGCTGCCTACCAATGTATCTTGGGGTCTATCATGGGTGATTGTATTCCTCGCATATAATCTAAGCACACAAGAGGAACAGCAACACTGAATTGTGTGATATGGGAGGAAAGAACCCCAAATATAATACTTAAAAGGTAACAAGATGACAGGGAAAATCAGCTAAATTTTTTCTTGAAGGCAAGTGACAGGTAACATTTCAAAATACTCCAATTTGTCTTAGGCAGACAGAAATTAATCTGAAAATATTTTTCAACTGCCTTTTCTATCAGGAAATGATGCTGACAAAAAAACTCTTACCAGCTTGTGTGTGTTATATATATGCATACATACATATTATACATAAAATAGGAAACACGGTGTTTCACAAGCAGTGAAAGCAGTGTAGTGAAGCAGCATCTCAGGGAATTCTGCACCTGCCTTTAACACTGATGACCTATGAGATCCCACAGGAAGCCTGTGAATATCTGTATTCCTATATATCGAAGGTGTCAGTAATGCTCTTCACTGTACAGTTCCTGACTTCTGACACTGAAGTATGATTTGTAGAATGCTGAGCAAATGGAATCAGTTTATTTCAGGGAGTTATTCCCTAAATCAATGCATCTAGATACTTCGATGAACGAAACTCAAGAAATTAATTTTGTTTAGTTCTTGAACAAGAGGAAAAACTCTTTGCAAGGAAAAAAATCTGAAATGATATGAGCATTCTCCACTCTGTTAAAATGAAGTTGTATCCTAGCAAAAAAAAAAAAAAGAATTTGTAAACTGGTTATGAACACTGTGTCATAAGTTACACAGTCTAAGGAAATTAACTAAAATGGCATAGACAATTGTGGATTTTTTGAGTGTTTGATATGTTCTTTTCATGTAGCTTCAAAAAAAGAAAAAAAAGTTGTACTGTGATTTTTTTTTTTTTTTGGCTGAAAATAATTCGTAGCAGCATGGACCTCACAGTCCACGTAAATAAGTATCTCTATTGTCCTGTGCTTGTAGATAACAGGGTCTTGCGTGATATGGAAATATCCCTTCTCTTCACTGTCTCACATGTCAAAGGTTAGGCAGAGACGTACAGAAAACCTTTGCCTATCTATAGCCTTTTTGGAGGCTAAATTCCGTCTGCACCTTCCTGAGAATAGTATATTCCTCACAAAGTAATTTGTATCTCTTTTCCCGTCCCCTGAATGATAGTGTGCATTGCATATGTTGTACAGACAAGTGACAGCAACTTAAGAAGTTAAACAGTGCTGTTAGAATTAGGCCTTTCGGGTCAAAGCTGTCCTTGCATGAACAGCAGTCAGGAAATTTTTTTTGTGAGGCAGCTGACACCAACGAATCTCTGGATAACTGAAGGAATGGATATCACCAAATCAGCCTAGGTTGAAAGGGACCTCAAAAGATCATTTTGGCCAACATTTCATGGGAAAGGGAGGCTAGATGAGATTATCTAGCACCTTGTTCAGTTACATCTTCAAAACGTCCAATGACTCTGTCAAGTCCCTGAGGAGGTTGTTCCAGTGAATGATTGTTCTTACAGTAAAAATTTCTTTCTTATTTTGAGATGAAACCTCTCTTGCCTTTTCCGTGTGGCTTCTTGTGAAAAGAGAGCCTCTATCCTCTCTGGAGCTGCCCTTTAAAATATGCTGAAAGTCTGTATTTGTTGACTGCATTCCATACGGAAAATGCAAAAACCAGCTGGACCAAGACAGAAAGGAGATGACATAGGTTCTCCAAAGAAAATCTCCACAAGAATGAGGTTGTCTGGGAGGGCTGAACACAGGGTTCCCCTCTTTTGGTGGGAATATGTGAATTTTCCCCATAGTCACGTTATTTTTAGTGGACTGGTAAGACTTCAACAGTGTGTGGAAATAACAGATGTATATGTTTTAATCAACAAGCAACAAACATATAATAGAAATTTCACAAGGAATGTCAATAAGGAAGAATGCAACATAACTTTTATCCTACAAGGTGTAGAGTTCATGTACTTTTAGTTGGAAAAATTTCTGGTTGCTCATTCCTAATCCCATGTTACATGTTTTAGTCATGCCTGCACTGCTTGAGGAGGTTGTGCCATGCATCACATCTATTTAATGACTCACATGTGTTTCAAAGAGGCAGATTGAGTGCTGGTATGGTGGGGATATCTAAAGATGGTACTGTCTCTGGATTCCTTCCACCCATAGAAATGCAAGTTCTCTGATTCAAGTAAGTCTAAGGTGAAACCATCCAGAATGCAAAAGAATCCACAAATGAATTAAGTTTAATAGGTAAAAAATAAAATGCAGAAATTATGATTGTAATAGGTAAAAAATAAAATGCAGAAATTATGATTGTCACCTATGACAAAACGTAATAATAAGAGTCCTGATGTTCCCTTTATAAGTGAAGAATGACTGTACAAGAAAAGATAAAGGGCATATGGAAAAAACATTCAACTATATGATCCCCAAGTCCTCCTACATCACTTGTAATTTGTATAGAATATGAGTAGAGTCCGATATAGAAATGGGTGTGAGTGACTGTAACATACTGTTCCCACCAGTAAGTGAGCACCATTAATAAACTGAACTGTCAGACTGACAGATGCATCATAACAGATCTGTGTAGTAGCTATCTGTGGAATAATAGTCTGTATGGAATAATAGGCAAGAGGCAACGGTTGCAAAGAAATAAAATGGTGGACTTGTGAGTTAAAAGACACCAGATTTGGCTCAGCCATGGTATCCAGTATTGCATAGTCATATCATTTAACGTACTTTACTGCTTTCCTAGTAAAGTGGGACAGTATTTCATATCTTTACAGATGTTTAGAAAAATTCAATTAAAGATTTTGGTCTAGTTGGTTGTTACAGACATAAGTCAAAAACTGGACAAAAGGAGTCCCTCCACATGGATAGATACGATGCACAGAGAACATAGTTTGTAACTTCACATATTGCTTTGCCTTTATTCACTACCACTTATACTTCTTGCTTATTCAGAATCAGAAAAAACATTTAATCAGGAAAGCCATTTGTGTCACAGGGCCGTTTCTGTTACGCGAGTCTCCGAAGTACACTAAATCTCAGAGTGGGACTGCAGTGGCTAATTTTCTGAAAACTAACAAAAAAAAAAAATTCTAAAACAGGTACCTGTATGTGGGAGTAGGATTTCCACGAGCTTGACAATTCAGAGATACTTTCTTCTCCTCAGAATCGGTTGGAAAAATCACATCACCTGGCTCCTGTACAAACACTGGCCCATAATCAACACTTTCTGTGGAAATAGAAGTGTTATAGTTTAGGAAGTCTGAATAAATGTGAATGTATTATAGCTTTTATAAAATGAGATTAAAGTATGCAAAATTATGTTTGTTTTCCAGAGGTTCATATCACATTATTTCAGATGCTATATTAAAAAAGCAACAGCTAAAAGAGAAAAAAAAAGAAAATATAAGGAAGAAATATTTCTAAGTTAACAGTAAAATATATATCATTATTTAAGTGTTCATCATGCATTAAAATGGCTTCTTTATCAGACATACTTTGACCTGCAGTATAATGAGCAGCTATAGTGAATTAATCCAGCAAAAGGAGTTAACTGCTTATAAAAAGCAAGGTAAACAAAATTTTTCCTGCTGCTTGCAGCAGCTTATCTCATGAAGAACTTCATGTCAAGCAGTTGCTAAGAAAAATCACTTGTAAAATTGATGGCAGCAACTGGTTGCTACTATTAAATAATATATAGCAATATCTGACATTTCATTTTCCTCCACAGTCTTCTCTAATTTTGGCATGTATCTGTATCTTCATGTGAATTCACATTTCTGAACAAGAAAAGCTGGATAGATCCATAGAATACATCCGTGATTCCAATTCATTCATATTGTAAAGAGGGAAATGTAACCTTCAGAAAAGTAAAAGGTTGCAGGTACAGCATTTCTGATAACATTGGTTTGAGTAACTAAAATGCTTGCTGTGCACTGTAAGACTGTGAAATTTTAATCAACTTAACTTAGACTTGGTTCTAACTTTCAGATAATTTAGTCCCATACTGCAAATTTAGAGCACTAGCCTAATGATTTGGGTGAGGCAACATAGTTACGCTATTCTACTATTTGCAACATCTGTGACAAGGGTTTTCTCTGTCAGTTTTATGGTTTCATACATTCACATCATAAAGGTTCTCCAAAAAAAGAAAGCATGAGAAACATGGGAGACATAGGCTATATAGTATGTTAGTTCTGGGATGCAAATTTCCATGTCCTTAAATTCTGTGACATTTTGGGTTTCTCAATTATATATTATTATCACACAGTGCCAGACCACATGAAAACCCGTTATGCTATTCATTCATCCTTTTTAGGGACTATACACTTATTATACACTTAGGTTTTTTTCTTCTCACAATGCTATTCAAATGAGTTTTTGAAAATACCTTTATTTTCAGGTATGTGTGATTCTACTGAAACTGATTCAAATAATTAGCCTGTAAATTCATAAAGGCAGAGAGTAAGAGCAGCAGCAATTAGTAGTTTCTGTTTTGCAAAATTTTCAAGCTTATCAGCCCTTTATGTAAGACTGTGTGAAAGTCTGGTTTGATGTTCTGCATATTTACATTACTTCCATATTTAGGTATATTACTTTAGTTGGGTATATTGGCAGAAAAATATTTTCTGGGACAAATATCTGAATTATTTAACAAAGTCCAACTACAATAAATGACTTCAGATCTGTGCTTGTATTATCAAAGTTAAAATAACTCCAGTACTATTTTGAGCACTACAGCTGAGGCTGCCACAGGGGCAATGATTTTTGTATAGATTGTTTCTGATAATTTATCTGCTTCTTATATTGCACAAGAGAAAATACTAACGAATGTAGGTGCAAATAACCAGAGCTCTCATAAATCTAGAATCTAGCAAAACCAAGAATGAATGAATGAATGAAAAAATCATAGGTTTATATTTAGGTGTTTACACATGCAGATTAGATGTATGGCTAGGGAGTATATTAATGAAGATAAATGATTTTTATCTTCTCTCTAGATTTTATCTTCTCTTCGAGAGTCATTCTGTAGATATAATATAAAGTCACAGTCTAGGATTGCTGGAAAGGAAAGAAAAAGATGCAATTCTAGGTAGGTGCTAGTGTCACTAGCAGTACAGCTGTTTTTTCTACCTGTCCTATTTCCAATAGTAATACTGAAATATCATGTTGCACTTCCTTTTGGAAAAATAATCTGAAATCTTTAGGTGGATTTTTAATAGTAGTGGCCAAATGGATACTTGTGCTATATGGAGTAAGGAGTACAGGTTTTACTTCTGCTTCATGAAAAGAAGTGTAACCAGCCAGTCAAGGGAATGATCCCCCCGTGAAACCTCACCTGCAGCCCTGTGTTCAGCTCTGGGAGCCCCAACACAAGAGGGATGAGGACTGGTTGGAGCTGTTGGAGCTGAGTCCAGAGGAGGCCATGAAGATGACCAGAGGGCTGGAGCATCTCTCCTATGAAATCAGGCTGAGACAAGAGAAGGCTCCAAGGAGACTTACAGCAGCCTTCCAGTAACTAAAGGGGCCCTACGATAAAGCTAAAGAGGGAGGTTTTACAAGGGCATGTAGTGACCAGACAAAGGGGAATGGATGTAAACTGAAAGAGGATAGATTTAGATTAGATATTACGAAGAAATTCTTCTCTGTGAGGGTGGTGAGGCACTGGCACAGTTGCCCAAAGATGCAACATAAAAAGGACATGGATCTTTTGGAGCAAGTCCAGAGGAGGGTCACGAAGATGACCAGAGGGCTGGAGCATCTCTCCTATGAAATCAGGCTGAGACAAGAGAAGGCTCCAAGGAGACTTACAGCAGCCTTCCAGTAACTAAAGGGGCCCTACGATAAAGCTAAAGAGGGAGGTTTTACAAGGGCATGTAGTGACCAGACAAAGGGGAATGGATGTAAACTGAAAGAGGATAGATTTAGATTAGATATTACGAAGAAATTCTTCTCTGTGAGGGTGGTGAGGCACTGGCACAGTTGCCCAAAGATGGCTGTGGCTGCCCCATCCCTGGTAGTGTTCAGGGCCCGGTTGGACAGGGCTTTAAGCAACCTTGTCTATTGGAACGCGCCCCTACCCACGGAAGGTGGATTGGAACTAGATGATCTTTAGGGTTCCTTCCAACCCAAACCACTCAATGATTCTATGATTCTATGTTTCTATACAGTGAAGACAGATGTAAAAGAGAAAGTTCAGAAAGTTAAGTGCATGCAAGTAACGTTTCTTAAAAATGAAAAGATGCAGCCAGCTGCTTATCTGCATTTCACATGGAGATTTCACAGCAGAGATTATTTACAGACTCAAAAGCAACATGATAATGAATGAGATGTTCATCGATTTGTAGCTAAATTGACTAAATTAATTCTTAGATCATCTGGACTGCAACAGTATAATTGAAGAAAATAATCTATTCTGTAGACAACAAAGCACTTGCTGAAAAGTCAAGACTATATATTTATGAATTATTAGGCTTAATAAAAGGGTGATTAAATAAAATGCAATGGGGTGTGATATGTGATATGCAAGAAAACGTAACACATCACCTAATAATACTATCTTCATTTAAACCGCAGTGACAGACTTGAAACTGAAAATCTGAAGTGATCTGTGACTCCTTGTTATGGTTTAAACCCAGTTGGTAACTTAGCACCACACAGCTACTTGCTCACTCTCTCCTTCTCCTCTCTGGGGCAGGATGGGGAGGAGAATCAAAGCAATGTAAACCCTGTGGTTTGAGATAAGAACAGTTTAATAACTAGAGTACAATATCATACTTCTAATAATAAGGGGAATAACAAGGAGAGAGATACAAAACTAAAGAGGAAAAGGAAAAAAAACCAAAACAATAAACACAAGCAACGCACAAGGCAATTGCTCACCACCTGCTGACCGATAATCCAGCCTGACCTGAGCAGTCCCTTCTGGGTAACTCCCCCCCATTTTATATACCAGGCATGATGTGCCGTAATATGAAACAGCAATTAATACTAGTAATTAGTAGTTAACTAGTAAGATGACGGCTAGTACAGGTCAGGTGTCCTGTTTCTGCTCCCTCCTGTCTTCTTCTGCCCCTGTTAAAGGTAATGGAAAGTCCTGGACTCTTTCAAAAGTGATCTGGGAACAGCACTGGAGGCTTCACTCTATTCTCTTTTCTATGCAAGGAGTTTAAAGCTACATAGAAATTTCAGGACTTGAGAACATTTCCCAGATGCCATCGCACACTCTGCTAATGTTGCTGTTTCATGGTGGGAGGAGGCTCTGAGATGCAGACCTCATTTCTTTTTCCCTAAAACAGATAATGGAGGTGAAGCCAGGTTGTGAGGCATGCAAAGAATAAGAGTGTGAGGTTGAAGATCTTTCAGACTAGCCAGTCATGGAGCCAGGACTGAGGAATGAATTGGACTGAATGACGATCCCACAGCCTGAAATCTCTGAAACTCAGCAATATGAATAGTCACCCTAAATTGAAGTAATTAATCCATTTTCCTAGAGCAAATTAAAAAAAAAACAAATGTGCATGTGCATAGCACCACTCATAATACAGAGTTTTCTAACATTCTAGGATAAAAGTCTTAAATTTCAAGAAAAAGTTTAATAGGATTTGGCCTGTCCTTTGCTATCTTACCAATTTATCAGCTGTTATTTTAAGAAACAATTACTAGCCATTTTCACTATTTTCATATCAAAGAGGACACTTAAGGAACCATAACCTTAATTTATAACTTAAAACATTCAGTTCAGTGGTAAATGAATGGAGTTGATACTAAGCATTCAGAAGAGTTCATAAGCTGACTGTCTGGACCCTCATGCTGAGCTCCATTGTGCTCTGCCACAGCCCTGACATCAGGGAGGAAGCCAAGAGAATTGTGGCGGAATGGGATGGTGAGAGCCCAGATCAAAAGGCTGTGTTCCAGCACAGAGAGGAGTTGTCCTGGGTTCAGCTACAGCAGTCATTTTTTCTCCTTCTTAGTAGCCGGTGCAGTGATGTGCATTCTTAATCTCAGGGTCGTAGGTTCAAGCCCCACGTTGGGCACCCCAAGAAACTGTTGTGGTTTAAGCCCAGGTGGTAACTTGGAACCACGCAGCTGTTCGCTCACTCCCCCTGCTTCTTCCTCCCCACACTCCCGGAGGGATGGGGAGGAGAATCAGAGGAATGTAACTCCCACAGTTTGATATAACAACAGTCCAGTATCTAAGGTATAAAACAAAACCACTACTACTACCACCAATAATAATGATGAGAGGAATAACAAGGGGAGAGGATACAATTGCTCACCACCCGCCGATTGATACCCAGCACAACCCGAGCAGTGATCTGGGCCTTCTGGGTAACTCCCTTCACTTTATGTACTGAGCATGACGTGCTGTGGTATGGAATACCCCTTTGGCCAGTTTGGGTCAGGTGTCCTGTCTCTGCTTCCTCCTGGCTTCCCCTCCTCCCCGGCAGAGCATGAGACTGAGAAAGTCCTTGGTCAGAGTAAACATTACTGAGCAACAACTAAAAACATCGGTGTTATCAGCGTTGTTCCCAGGCTGAAAGTCAAAAACACAGCACTGCACCAGCTACTAAGAAGGAGGAAAAATGACTGCTGTAGCTGAACCCAGGACAGGAGTGACAGTGGGCTCTCTGTGTTGGCTGTTTTCCTCATGAGCCTGAGTTGTGGGGTTTGTCCATCCCACTGAGTATAATAAGGCCAAAGAGTGACAGCTTTTTTCGCTGGCAGCCAAGGGCCCAGGTGATGAGGCAGCTGTGTGACAGCTGAAAGAAAGTTGGTGGCAGCAGTGTCACAGTGGATAGAATGTTGGTGGTGGCCATGTCCCAGGAGATGGAATATTGATGGTGGCCATGTCCCAGTGGAATGTTGGTAGTGACCGTGTCACAGTGGATAGAATGCTGGTGGTGGCCGTTCAGTTCAACAGGGGGTGGTAACACAGGCTCCAGGGCTGGGTGGTAACAAGGGCCGGATAAGCCTGCAGGCGAGCAGGCGGAAGTCAGAGAGGGGAGGGCCGGGCTGCTGGGCCCAGGCAGGGAGGCAGCAGCTACCCGAGGTGAGACAGGTGATGGCTACTCCTACTTTCCCTTCCAGAGCCAGAAGCTCACACGACGAGAAGACCGGAACACGGCGCACTCCTGATGCCAGCCACACAGCCAAACATTCACCACCTGCTGCAAGGACACAAAAGTTAAAACTATAAGCCTGGAAGAGCCTTGGGCAGGACTTGTACATCTGAAAGATGGTGGCTGATGCATAACATGTTCTCCTGCCTTTTGCAGATACAGGTCCAGACAAGGACAACAAAAGACCATGGTGCACTTCTGTCCAAAGCCACACAACCAAAGATTTGCTTCCCTACCCAAAGAACACTCAAACAAAGTTAAGACATCAGGAATAGCAAAGCTATGGGGAGCGGTAGCCCACGTGAAAAAGGGTGGCTGACGCCATTGCTTCCCCTTCTGCCATTTCAGCTCCAAGAC
>NW_009924403.1:0-7458 GCF_000696875.1 Nestor notabilis | reverse complement strand
CTTTTAATTCAGGGCAGATGCTATGACACTACATTATATATAATAACATTATATCATATTATATATAATATTCAATATATAATATACAGTATATATTTAGCTATTTTTATGGGTTTCTGTATCTATCTACGTACATATACATAAAAACTTGTATTTTTTTTTCAAATAATGTTATACTGATTGTCTCTTGCAGTTGTTGTTATGCTCTTTATGTTCCAAGATACAAAGCTGTTCTCTTTACGCTTACGGCAAATTGTGGCATAAATGAAATGGAGCAAACTGTACTTTGCGTTATTAGAAAACAAAGTAAATAACTGTATTTAGGAACACTAACACAACTAAAATCCTCAACACTGAATAAAATGGACTGCAATTGAAAACACCAGGTAATGGTGCAAAAACACCAAGAGGTAATGTCTAACTCATACTAATTTACATAGCTGCAAATAACTGTAATATTTATCAGCATGTAAACCTACATAGACTGAAAGACTTGATGCATTTCCACCTCTGCAACAGCTTCTTTAATTCTTTCAATAGAAGCTGGCCAATTTTCCACCTCTATCCTGAGATGATTAATACTCCCTAAGTGAGCCACCTTTTGAAGTACTTCAGGACACATTTAGCTTCCTCTTTGATCTTTCCATGTCTCCTTTTAGATGCAATATATTTTACTCTACTGAGGCTTTGTCCCAGCAGCTCCATTTTTCTTATCCTTTATCTGACTTTCCAGAAGATAAAAGCAAGTTAAAAGGATAATTTATTTTTTTTTTAGCAAGAAAAATTAATCATGCAGCCCTGTTTTGGGGAGCATCAGACACCTTGGAACCCAAGAGAAATCCTCATAGCAATGCTTTTTGCAACATTTCCATTTGAGCAGAGACAGTTACTGGATAGCACATAGAGTACCATATTTCCTTGTTGCAGCTCAGTTTACAGATTCCTTGCTAATACAGATGGATACTACTTACCATAGAATCATAGCATCATAGAATAGTTAGGGTTGGATCTTAAGAACATCTGGTTCTAACCCACCTGCCATGGGCAGGAATAGGATGTCCCTGGCAGGGACGCCTCACACTAGCCTGTGTTGCCCAAGGCTCTGTCCAGCCTGGCCTTGAACACTTCAGGAATGGAGCATTTACCACTTTGGGCAACCTGTCCCAGTGCCTAATGACCCTCACAGTAAAGAACTTCTTCCCTAGATCTAACCTGAACTTCCCCTGTTTTAGTTCAAACCCATTATGCAGTCCCTGATGAAGAGTCCCTCTCCAGCATCCTCGTAGGCCCCCTTCAGATATTGGAAGGCTGCTGTGATCACTATTCTCTTGAATTTACTCTGTGAAGATCTGCATCTCCAGAAAAACTAGAGTGATGCAGTTTTTCTCTCCTGCTGTCTCATAACACAAGACACCAGAGCATCTGAACTCAGACACAGGTGAAGGCATGGCTGCAATACTGCTCTCTATGATGACAACGTAGCACCAGCATGCCAAGCACTCAGATGGATTTGAGGAAAAAACATTTCCTGCATCCTTTAAATACCATCTTCCCCAAACCTCACCTGTGCCTTTGTCACATTGAAACTGAATTTGCATCATAATTCTTCCCCTGCCCTTGGCTTTGGGCTGCTCATAATCCCCTTGCTTATATTTATCAATCTTATTTTCACTGGCATATTCTTATGGTTCTAGGTACCGGGCAAAACCAGCTCAGTATATCTAAGCAGATATCTAGGGATTTTTTTTTGTTTGTTTTTCTGTTCTTTTTGAACCTAGAATAAATACAAATATTCTGAGGAATATATGCAGAAGTCCTGAAAAAACAACAACCCCCCCAAAAAAAAAAACACAGCTGCTTCGGATTTGAGAAGAAGAAAATATTTTTTCTTCTCAACAAATTTTGGGAAGGTACTCTTCCCAGACAGCAACCTGGAGAAAGATGAATGATTGCTCTGCTTTTTAGTGTACATCTGAATATGTTTGTTATTAGCAGGAAGTCTCAAGACTAGAATATTGCCTTTTCAGACAGTATGAATTTTAATCCACAGTAACTGTGGAGTTAACAGAGTTGCTGAAATAGAAGATAATTTTCTGAACAATATCTTTATTCTTCTACCTAATTCACAATCTGATAACTTTTTTGTGTGTGCGTGTTAATGAGACAAACTAGACTTGCACTAGATTAATGTCAACATTAGAGAGATAAACAGAAGAGGAAGAAAAAGAAACCAGCTCAGACCCAAGGTGTCCATTTAGCATCCTGATATTTTTTATGCTGATGGAACTGAAAACTTCAGAAGGAGTAGAGAAAGGGATCCTGAAAGAACTGATGAAATAATAGCAAAGCTGACCCAGTGCTAATGAGGCTCAGGAAAAGGTGAAGTCTACCTCCCTCCTCATGCCCAACCCTGGGTATACAAGGGAAACTCTTCTGGCAGTATTTCTTAACTTTGCTGGAAGGTCCTTGGAAATACCATCAGGTAAAGGCTGCTGAGATCATACACTGATGTAGGGAGGGCATGCCCTAAAAGTCTTGCCAGACAGGGTCACCCTAATTGTCTAAAGCTGTATCAGGCTCACTCAGCATCATCTTATGATCTCAGGAAAGTTGCATGAAAGCCTGATCTAAAAACTGAATTCTCAGAATGTCAGCAGCATGTTGTTTTAATCCATGTGTGTGTGTGTGCCATCCTCCATAAACTGATAGAGGATTATCTACAGCATGGTTTTTATGTAGACTGAGTTGTGTAGAATTATCTGTTGAGCATCAGCTATAGCTGAGATATGCCTGGTGTCTCAGGCTGAATTCAAGACTAACATCACAATATATACACTGCTGATTTAGAGCTGAGGTCCTTCTGTGAATGCTCTTCACTGCAGAGAAGTAATGCATATACTGCAATTGTGCCACTGGTGTAAGAGGGATTTCACTTGCAAAAAATAGTAGAAAGAAATAGAAATAGTTGATATGCAGGATGCCAGAACAGAGAAGTGGATTCAGTTCAAAATGAAGACATCAAATACAGATGTCTAAAGGAATGTGCATGTAGGTGAGCTATGTGTCTAAGTTGCCACATAATCAATAGACACATAGTCAATATAGTCATTGTTTTTTAGGAAGAGATTTCTCTGACAAGCAACTAGGGATGCAATTCAGTTTCTTGCATGCAACACAAATGTTATTTGAGAAAGTCTAGTACATTCAAAACATCCACCCAAGATCCATAGATGCAGAACACAGGACCTACAATAGGTCTATGGCCTCAAGAATGGTGTCTTGTGGCCAAGCAGGAAAACAAACACACCTCAGTTATGATTAAATATGTCTCTTCAAACATTTGAATGAAACACTACCTGTCCAGTACACTGAGTCATTATCCAGTCTCCTCAGACCATACGGGTTAAGCCTGGGATTCAATTCTTAAGCATAGGTTGTAGATTTATCTTAGGCACTGAGGAGTATTTTGCCTGGCCTCTAGCTGCTTCCCATAAGTCCCTGTCATATCTATCAGTCCAGCAATGTTGTTATGAACACTTAAGGGCAACTCATACGACACCAGATGCCTGTATTTGAGCAGCTTCAAAAAGTACCTACTGGCTCAGTGACTAAGGTCATTCAGTAGGCTCCACTGACTGGCTGTCTATTGACTATAGTATGAGCTAAGCACTTGTGTCTACACCTCTGTTTAGGTGTCTGTTTCAAAAAGTACCTGTAGAAAGACACAAGGACTTAATTTTTCAGTACTAAAATTCTTCTGTTGTAGAATCTTAGATGAAAAAATACTTTGTGGTTGAGAGATCCCTGTCAGTCACTCAGTGACATTTTCAATATCCCATTGAGTGAATATATTGTAAATCTTCCCAGCAATATCATCATGCAGTCAACGTCTATCCTTATCATGAGTGAGTCATTCCGGTAACAGACCTTAGCACCGTAATAAAATGTTCTTTTGTCTGGTGCCAGAAAAGACCTCCTCATCCTTTCTTCAAGAAGGAAATATGAAAGATGTTCATATTTCATATCTGATCACACATCTAAAGAAAGTCATTGCATTTGATATAGAAAGCTGATGCTGGCAAGGGAAGGGTGGCTTCATCATGCCACATTTGGCTCCACACTTGCAATACCTCTCCCAGTACATAAGCTCTCCAGGAGTACATAAGCAATACATACAGCTTGCCTTTGAGAGAAGGTAGAGGAACTTTTAAGAACCAGTCATAGTGCTCTGCTTCTTTCTCTTGGTTCAGCAAGACTAAATGGGTTTCCTCTGCCCCTTCTGCTCCAGTGACTCTCTCTTATTCCTTTGATACAATAGCTATGGAAAGACTACTGTTCTCTAGATCCATCTCAGTGTTTCAGCAGCTTCTCCTTATTTACTTTTCCCATCTCTCTGCCACAAAGGTGCATTCAGTCATTTGACATACTTTGTTTCAGATGCAAAAGGTTCATTTTGGATCTTTTTCTCTGATTATTTAGGCTCCAAAGGAACAGACCCTGCCACTGACAAAATATATTTATCTTATAATCTGTAGGGCTGTGTTTGCTACAAAGAGCAATTCTGTCCATGTTCTGCTTCACTAGTAAAAATGATGTGACAGGGAAGAGAGTTATGGGAAAGAAATCTTCACTGTACATTCGAAGTGATCTCACTTTTACAGTGACAGCTTCTGAACTAGCTATTACTGTTCTGGAAAGAGATATTGAAGTTACAGCAGGTAACTCTGTTACAGAAAATATTAGCTCAGAGTTTAATGAATGCCAAAAGCAGGCAGAATTAGGAATTACTTTTAAAGAACTAGAAAACAAAATAGAAGGCATTATAATGCCACTGCTTAAATCCATCAGAAGTCTTTAGTACAGGTCAGTGTTCCCTTGTCCCCAAAAGAATACAGTAGTACTGAGAAAGGTGCAGAAACAGACAATTAGGAGGACCAATGGTGGTGAACAGCTAAACATAAAAGCACTCCTCATCTTGGAGAAGTCACCGAGGAAAGGATATGACAGGTGTCTATAAAAAAGCAGTGACACAGAGTGAGTGAAATGAATAGAAACTATCTCATTTGTGCTTAAGACCGTCAAATAAAATTACGAGTAACAGAATAAGAGCAAGCCATAGAGGTACTTTCTCATATGCGTGGCTGCTGTAAGACATTGTGGATGCCTAAAGCTTATCAAAAGCGATGAGACAAATTAATGAAATAAAATTGACAGGATTCTATTGAACACAAAGGCATCACCTTTCATTCAGGAAGTCTCAGAGGCATAAGTCACTGCTGGCAAAAGAGTGTACCAGGGAGCTGTCACCATATGTTGCCTTCTTCTTACATGCCTCCCTATGCATCTGCCGTTGGTCAGTGTTGGAGATGGAGCTAGGTGGCTTTTTGCCCTGACCCCATAACAGCGTTCTTATGTTCACACAATTAGTGATAGCCTCTGGGGAAAAGATTTAGGCCACCTCCTGTAGATGTTACTACAATGCTTAAAACATACATTCAAGACCCTGTCAGCGTGATTCAGAACACCTCTATTAGACACTGATTCATCTTCTGCTGTCAGTGAGGGAGAATTGGTACCACATCTGGACTCTCCAACATTTTTGCACACTTTGCTTTTGATTTTTAGTTTAAATAAATGTATTTATGTTCAAAAGAACATTTATTTGGAAAATGTTCTGAAGAAGAATATAGGAAGAAAAAAGCATTCCCTCTTGCTTCTGAAATATTCTCTTTCTAAGTAGGGACTAGAAGTTGTAATTTGAGATATTATTAGCACCATCATTGTATCAAGTGGCAGCATAGTACAAAATTCATAGCTGCCACATTTTAATCTGATACTGATGATTCATACAAAGTAAGATAATTTCATCCTTGATAACATGATACAAAGCTGTTACTGCATAAGTCAGTTTCCAGTAATCAAGGATAAAAATATACCAGAATTCACTATATAACAATATTAAGACTGTAGTACACTTGTCAGGATAGCCAAGATAGACTTGGAACTACCTCCCATGTTAAATTAAAATGCTCTTCTTTTGTTGTTGCTCATCATTAAATGTATTGAATACTATGCTCTTACCTGGGGGATTGTGGGAACCTTGTAATATTTATAAAGGGAAGAGCCACTCATCTCAGGGTCATTTCTGTTGTATGTATTATTTATTTCCTGATCTATCCCCTCCCATGTTCACTGTCTTTAAGAAGTATGATTAATAAAACATTCTGTGCTGAACAGTGTGGGTTATATTCTCAAATATATATATTCAGGCCATTTCTATGCAAATGTCAAAGGAGAGGTTTTCACCACAAAAAATGTATATATTCTCCGCTTGATCCATTCATTTCACATTTATTGTTTAGATTAATTATTTTATGTCCCTACGTGACTGGTTTTCAGCTGGGCACGCCAAAGGGATTTTGTAACCAAAGAAGATAGACTTCAGTTTTTAACACCTGTGAGAACTAAGTGTAGAAAAGACTTAAAACGAATGATTTAGAAAAAAATATTTATCACTTTATCTTGGTTTTTTTAACAATATTCGATTTATTTTTAATGCATAAGAAAATACAGGAAACAATGTCATAAACTTCTTACAGTATGATGTAGTATATCAAGAATGAAGTATACATTGTCTTCATCTAACTTTAATCAGCGTTCCAATAGATACAGGAATCCTATTGCTGCTAACAGACCAGCACCAAAAGTCCTTGTGGCAACTCTTGTCTTGATACCTATTCATTGATGAGGGGTGTGACTGGATGCTTTCAGTCTTAGTGTCTGAAAAAGCTAGTTCATTAGTCTTGGTTCAAAAGAACTAAAAAACACCCAAATTTTGCCTTATGAGGGAGGTCAAAGAATGTAACTGAAAGATTTTCTGGTTGGTTGGTTGGTTTAGGCTTTCTTTTCCTCATATCAGGCCACCTTGTCCTCATAAAACAACTTATTACTGATTTTCAGGCAATACACATGTATCTTCCAGAGAATATGGCAATAATCCTCCCTTACTGTGTTTATTTTCAGTTCATGTTACAGGAGTAGCTAATGGTCTCCATAGAAGAGCTGACCTGCTGTAGCAGCACTGCACCAGCAATGTATATATCCTCGTGGTTAGAAACTAGATTCTAAGATTAGGGCAAGAAGGAGGTGAAACTGCCGAGGTCAGTATCTCCAGAGAGGTCGTCTTCAACCCCGGAGTGAGGGGAAGCTCAGCGTCCTGGAGCCTCAGTTTGCAGTTGCGAGAAGGACCGAGTCCTCGACAGCACTTGCCCAGGAGCCGCAGCTCAGCTGACGTGAGCAGCTGACTCACAGGGGGCAGAGCCAGGACGGAGGCACCAGCCTCAGTAGGTAAAAACCCACCCCTGGGAGTACGAGTGACCCAGAGCGTGGCGAACAGGGAGGGCAAACAGGGCGTGGCGTGGCAGTTGGCGGGAAGCCAGGGACCAGGTCAGGAAAGCT
>NW_009924402.1:0-458 GCF_000696875.1 Nestor notabilis | reverse complement strand
CAGTCATATACTGAGACCAGTATCAGATGAGCAAATATGAAATTTCCTATTCAAGGAAGCACAAAAACTAGAAGTTGTAAAAGAGCTTTATCACCATTGTTATTATGTAGGCATAGATACAGTTCGCAGCCATTTGCATTTTTAACCTTGCAATCAGTGTCCATACGTAAGTTATAAAACAGGTCAGTTAGTTCTTTTACATCTAGTAAGAACAACCAATCTTTTTTTTTGAAATGCCTTTTTGCAAAGTTTTGCTTCATATGCTAGAGTTTAAGCCATTCTGTAAGTTTTGGGTACCAGGCTAAGACTGAGGCTAGGACTCAAATGACTGTCTGTTTGCCACAGGGCTTTTATAGGTTTCCTTGAAGGACTTTGTACCAGTCAGTGGCAGAGAAAAAGTTTTGGACTAGATGACTTGGAACATTCCCATGCTGGTAACATCCCTGTATTGAAAAACT
>NW_009924401.1:0-8610 GCF_000696875.1 Nestor notabilis | reverse complement strand
GGTGTAGGACCTTGCACTTTGTTGAACTTCAAGAGGTTGGCGTTGGCCCACCTCTCAAGCTTGTCAGCGTCCCTCTGGATGGCATCCCTTCCCTCCAGCGTGTGAGGTCAGGACTGATCTGTGGCACTTAGGGCAGGATTATTTTTTTTTTTACAGAAGGAACAGTTTCCAGGAGTGTCCTTTGCGTCTGTGTAAACGTGCTTTTTGAGGCTTTTGGAATAGCTGATAGTTTCATTCCTCTTGTCTGTAGTCTGTCTGTCTCCCACACTTAAAGCATGTTTTGCAAGAAATCTTGGTCTCCTGGATTGTTAGAGCAAATGTGGTCTAGACTCAATATAATTAAATTCTGCAACCAGTATATGCTTTTTTTATATCAAGATACTAATTACAACAGGATTTAGGAATTTGCTGCAGAATTATGAAGGAAAATATTTTTAAATTAACAATGATCAACATTTAAAAGTAATTGAAAGTTCTTTAGGGGAAGACAAAACATAAAGTTTAATAAAACCTGTTGTTATGTACAGAGTGAACAAAATCCTATGATTATAAATGGAAGCTTACTCTTAGGGTGCTTAGACTTGTGCCAAGATCTAATCAAACTTAAAGCCAGATGACTCACTGTGAATTAAATGAGGTCAAGAGGACTTTTTTTATCTGCCATCCAGGAGACCTATTATATTGATTGGCAGGAAGAGATTTTGCTAAACACGGTTGTAATTAATAATAGCAAATATGGTAGCTTGAATCAGTTACCTCAAGACCTTGTAGTGTTACTGTGGCAGGGGGCTCGTAAAAATAGGTTACACAGGTATCTGGCAAAAATTACATGGATGGAGCTGTTCTTGCCTTGAATTTCAAGACAATCTGACTGAACTAGTTGGGCTTAGCCCAAGGACTGGAGGAACTGTGACAGATTTATTGTTAATTAATTGTTTGAAACTGGAGGGTTTGAAACAGGATTAGGCAGATGCTTGACACAAATTATCAAAGTTGTTGTATTTTCTCCTGAGAAACTGGCTGAAGATGCCCGTTTTATTTTTAAATGGTTGGATGGTGGAGTTTAAAACTCTAGTTATAACCTTAAAATAAAAGTGGGTAATAAAAACCACTCTGATTTTACCAAGAGCTAAATTTTGCCTTGTTCGTTCCTATTATTTTTTTTTCTTTTGTAGCATCTACATCTCTTTAACCTGAACAGAAATATGATAATACTTAGCAGTAGAGTGAATGAACTGTAAAACAGGGGAAACTCAAATACTGCATGGATTTAACTAGCATGGAAGTCAGCATTGGTAATTCACGAATGTGTCTGTCTTAAAGTTGGTTTGTTTTTTTTTTTTTTTTTTTTCCTTTTGGTATTTTGTTTTTCTTCTTAAGAAAGTGACATGGTTAAACAGCAGCGGGCAACTAAGCACCACCCAGCTGCTCACTCACTCCTCCTTCGGTGGGATGGGGAAGAGAATCAGAAGAGTAAAAGAAAACTGGGTTGAGATAAAGACAGTTTAATAGAGAAAGCAAAAGCCGTGCACAAGCACAGCAAAGGTGTAGTTGTTCAGCCTGGAGAAGAGAAAGCTCTGGGAAGACTTTATAGCAGCCTTCCAGTACCTAAAGGGGGCTTACAAGAAAGGTGGAGAGGGACTTCTTCAAGGGCAGGTAGGGGTATGACAAGGGGGAATGGATTTAAACTGAAAGAGAGTAGGTTTAGATTAGAGAAAGGAATTCTTTACTGTGAGGGTGGTGAGACGCTCGCACAGGTTGCCCAGAGAAGCTGTGGCTGCCCCATCCCTGGCAGTGTTCAAGGCCAGGTTGGACGGGGCTTTGAGCAACCTGGTCTAGGGGAAGGTGTCCCTGCCCATGGCAGGGGGTTGGAACTAGATGGTCTTTAACATCCTTTCCAACCCAAACCACTCTGTAATTCTGATTGTTATTGGCAGGCAGGTGTTTAGCCATCTCCAGGACAACATTGCTCCATCATGTGTAATGGTTACTTGGGAAGACAAATGCCATCACTCTGAAGTCCCACCCTTCCTCCTTTTTCCCCCAGCTTTATATATTGGGTATGACACCATATAGTATGAATATCCCTTTGGTCATTTGGGTTCAGCTGTCCCAGCTGTGTCCCCTCCCAACTCCTTGTGCACCCCCAGCCTGCTTGTTGTGGGGTGGTGTGAGGAGCAGAAAAGGCCTTGACTCTGTGTAAGCACTGCTCAGCAGTAACTGAAACATCTCTGTGTTATCAACATGTTTCCAGCACAAATCAAAAACACAGCCCCATACCAGCTACTAAGAAGAAAATTAGCCCAGCAAAAACCAGAACAGAAAGAAACATTCCTTTTCAGTGGTGGCTTTTCTCATGTTCGTGACTTCCTATATGACAATGAAAAATACAGGTATTTCTGCTGCCTTCAATCTGTCATGTGCTCTCCTATTGTGTTCTGGGTTTTTTTTCTTTTTCTTTTTTCTTCTCCCTTCTGATAAAGGCAGACCCACAATTAAACATCTGTTTGTATTTGTAATCATTATCTGCTGTCATGACAGAAAGATGGAAGCTTTGTGGTTCTCACAGCAGTGAGATAAAGACCATTAACATTCCAAAAAATCCCCATGTGAGTAGGGGTAAATAACAAAATGAAAATAATACAGCAGTGAAATGGTTACTTCTTATTTTTCCTCTCTGTTGTATAGTTATTAACACTGCATTGGCTATCATGGAAATTTAAGGGAAGCGTGACTAGTGTGCTGGTTTTTTACCTTTTTTTTTTTTTTTGGTATCTAATGATTTTCCACCATTTCTATCTCAAGAACTCGTCTTCCCAAATCTACTTTCCTTTCCCACTTGTTCTGTATATTAGAATTCTTTAGCTCTTAGTAAAGGACAGAGAGAAACTTGCTTAACTGGTTGTCTGCCAGTGTTTAAGAAACACTGCTTCTCTTGGGGAGAGCAGGAGAGGAATCATTAGCGTTTGATATTACTTGAATAACATAGAATCATAGGACAGTTTGGGTTGGAAGGGACCTTCAAAGGTTATCTATCATTGGCTAATATATTCCAGCAAAGAATAATCTGAGGGCCTGATATAAGAAAATATCTAGAGCCTTGAACTGTAGGAAAGAAAACTGAGCTGCTTTAGTTAACGTCTTAAATATGAGAAGGAAACCACTTTTTTCTTAGACCTCATCATCTGAACTGGAGCTAGTGCAAGGACACCAAATGTTAACTGGTGATCAATCCTGTAATATAAGGTGTAGTGTGTCCAGTCTCCTGCCACAGTACGCTTTTACATTTTAAAGTGTCATTAGGAGTAATGCTTTGAGGTATACTTTTTAAACTCTGATTTTTCTCTATTTCAGCGTGAGAAGCTTGCTCAGTGTTTCCTATTTCTCCTTTTTTGTTCTTTGTATTTGATGAGCATTAATTGACAGATGGTTTGCTTTGGTAGAAGGACATCTTGTGACTGACTTTATTGTGTGTGATTAAGTCTGAAGATTTCTCGTGCCCAAGAGAAGGATGCCCAGAAGAAGTTAGATCATCTGAATGACTGTGAGCATCAGATTCAAATGCTGAAGGATAAGATTTCTATCCTGGATGCCGAGAAGTCTCTTCTCCAAAGCAGGTAGAGACGTTATTCAGAGAAGTTACTGAATCGGAATTCCCTCCTCACTTGAAATTGAAGTATAAGCAAAAGCTAAACTTTTGTACTTTGTTATGAAGGTACATAAGCTCTTTAAGTGATTTGTCCTAGTGCACAAATATTTTAATTTCAGGCAGCTATGTTGAGTGTCTGGTAAAACAGCAAAGAGAGCAGCTTTACAAAATACTTTGAGAGCAACTGTACAGGATAAAAAGAGATTGTTAGGTCTTTTTTTTGTAAGTCCTCTTTGAATAGTGTACCGTTGCAGGGCAGAACTCGTTATATTCTCACTTGTTTGATTTTACAGCTCTTCAGTGGTACTGAAAGAGGAACAAATTTCTGAAGTGTTAATAGTGTATTTCCCCAGGACAAAGTACTTGGCTGTACACACTTTAGGAATGACTTTAATTTTATTGTGCAGGCTCTGGCCCATAAAATGTATTGGCACAATAGCCTTCATATTAAACTAACCAGCTGCAGCTTTACTACTTTAATTATATAATCTCAGCCTACCCTGGTAATAATCAAATTGACAGAAAACTGCACATAGCAAAATCATCTGAGGATGGTGAAGTGGCCTCATGCTTCTTTACATGTCTGTCATAGGCTTGCACGGAGCCGCTCTCCTTCCCCAAGGCGCAGAGAGAACAAGTCACTCGGTCCACTTCCCCCGAGGAGCTGCTCACCTGGCCGAGCCAGGCGCACAAACGCTTCCCGTCGCGCCTGCTTGATAGCTCGCTTCGGTGACATTTATGATCATAGACGCTTGGACGCAGAGACCTTTTTGAAGGCATACATCAGTGACATGGAGATGGTACACAGGATAATATACATTGCAGCTGTGGTAAGAAAAATGATTCTTGTTTTACAGGCCAGAAGGACCACAACAACAACATGCGATGCTACAGGCTTGGGGAAGAGTGGCTATAAAGCTGCTCAGCAGAAAAGGACCTGGGGGTGCTGATTGATGGCTGCTGAACATAAGCCAGCTTGTGCCCAGGGAGCCAAGAAGGCCAACAGCATCCTGGCCTGCATCAGAGATAGCGTAGCCAGCAGGGCCAGGGCAGTGATCATCCCCCTGTACTCAGCACTGGTGAGGCCACATCTCAAATACTGTGTTCAGTTCTGGGCCCCTCACTACAAGACAGACATTGAGGTGCTGGAATGTGTCCAGAAAAGGGCAACAAAGCTGGTGAAGGGTCTGAGAACAAGTCTGATGAGAAATGGCTGAGGGAACTGGGGTTGTTTAATTTGGAGAAGAGAAGGCTCAGGGGCAACCTTATCGCTCTCTGCAGCTACCTGAAAGGAAGATGGAGGGAGGTGGGGTTGGTCTCTTCTCCCAGGTATCAAGTGACAGGACAAGAGGTAACAGCCTTAAGCTGTGCCAGGGGAGGTTTAGATTGGATACGAGGAAAAATGTCTTCACCAAGAGGGTGATCAGGCCTTGGAACAGGCTGCCCAGGGAAGTGGTGGAATCACTATCCCTGGAAGTGTTAAGAAGCTGTGTAGATGAGGCTGTCAGTGATATGGTTTAGTGGTGGTCTTGACAGTCCTGGGGTAATGGTTGGATTGATGATCTTAAAGGTCTTTTCCAACCTCGTTGATTCTATGATTCTATAAAATACTGTGGTTGGTTTGGATTAAATGGTGTGTAAATTAGCATTTCTGTGAAGTATGGAGAAGAAAACATCTTTTTTACCTTTTGATTTTCCTTTCTTTCCCTCACACTTATACATCAGACTCTGAATTCAGTTCTGACTGTCCTGTCCCTAGAACAGGATCAGTGATCGACAGTACAGGTGTTAAAAGGGGCACATAGGAAGACTGAATGGCTCTAAAAGGTGGATGATTCCTGCAGTAAACAACACTGCTTCATTTAGATGAAGTCTTTTGGGAATACTACATTTTAGACAGCAAAAAGTCTTTCCATATGATGTTCCCTCTTGCCTGTAGCTATGTGCTTTTCTGGTTTTATTTGTTCCCTTGAAATTACCTAGATACCTCACACTTCCTGAGAGCTCAGTCTGAAGAAACTTGTTTTTATTTTTCTATACTTAATCTTCTTTTCTGTAGAATTGATGTAGTGCATACCTTTGTCAGAGTAGCAGTGTGTTTCTTAAATGTGCTTGGAGTCGTACACATTAACTTACTGAAGGTTTTTTCCCACAACTGCCTCTCAGCTTACACTTTCCAGTTCAACCTTTCTTCCC
Organism: Nestor notabilis; assembly: GCF_000696875.1. Classification (NCBI taxonomy): domain Eukaryota; kingdom Metazoa; phylum Chordata; class Aves; order Psittaciformes; family Psittacidae; genus Nestor; species Nestor notabilis. The sequence continues at coordinate 2,765 of NW_009924401.1, read as the reverse complement.
AGCAGAAAAAGAGGTGCTCCTGCCTGTTGTGTTAGGCTGTAGCAAATAAACTGCTGTTACTGAAATTCTGCTCTTGGTATCTTTGAATGTGATTTCATTGATTGTGGGGGTGTGATGGAATCCTACATAAAAATGGAAGGTGAGGTGGGGAGCTTTTCAATCCCATCTTCTGCAAATAAATCACACTTAGTTTAACCAGAGAAGTCCTCACAGATGAGTACTATTTTTGACTTTAAATTTTACAGCAGTGTTTTATATTCCTCCTTACAGTAGTAATACTGGGTTAAGTTCATCTTCCCAGATAATTGATAAAAAAGTAATCTCAGTCTCCTGGATTTAACTAGATATTCTTCATGTTTGCAGGAGTCTTTTCATGCAGCGAAGATGGCCTACAGGCAGTTCAAACTACGTGTAACAGAGACACTGTCTCTCGGTCACACGGGGCCTGAGTCACTTGAAGATACTGTCCTGGATTATATAGTTGACCATGAAGATCTGTACGATGTTCAAGCCAGTGTCAATGTAAGTCAAGAGCAGTGAGGAAGTGATGTGTTGATCTATTTCAGTAGCTAATAAATTTGGACTGTGTAAACTAGAAATGCACTGTAACCTGAAGAAGGAAAAGAGTTTATTGCATGGATTTTGAGTCTTGTTGCAGTTTATTTTCCACAGTAATGTTGTGGTATGGCTCAGTAATTGCTTATTTTATTTGCCTGTGACTAGAATGTCTCTGTCTGGCAGAATAATATTTTGGGCAAGATGCACTATAACTGTCTTAATCAAATGAATGTAAGCTAAATTTCATATTTTTCTTAAATTGTGTGCTCTACTGAAGTACTGCATCTCCTTTCTAGGATTTATGATGTAGCTCATACTTCATTACCAGAATAACAGCACATTCTTTATGAAGCTAATGTTTTCTGGAATAGCCTAAGACAGCATTGCTGTGAGCTTCTTATACTGATTTTTAAATGTAGAAAGCTGAGGAGCATATTTAGGAGGGATTTCATACTTGCTATCGAATAAAAGTGTTAGTGAGCTCAAATTACTCAATTGTTTATTTTCAGGAAGTAATTCGCTCCATGAACATCAACCCGAAGATTTCATTTCCGCCAGAAATTGATTTCATTGTGATCAGCACTTTGATTCGAGAGTTGTGCCGTGTGGCTTTTTCAATGCAGACACTTGCTCCTCCTCTTGATGTTGCCTTTGGGATTGATGGAGAACTTTTCAGTGACACCAGGTAAGAACTCCTTATTTTCAGTCAGATTTGTACTATTAAAAAGGTTCCATCAGGTTGTATAGTCTCTTCTTTCCTCATTAATAGAAAGGCTTAAGATTGATGCTGAACATTAGGTTTGGGACAGATATTCCTAGTGTGTAGGGCATTTGGTATGTCTTTAAGCTTTAGGTTGGTGTATAAATGCCAGGACGTGGACCACTGTTAACAGCTTCTTTTAATGAACAGCAGAGCAATTTCCTGGATAAACTTCAGTCTCTGGCTCATATTTAATTTATCATTTAAGAGGAAAATTATCAGCTTTCCTTTCTCTGTTCAGTCTGTATCTGCATCCAGTGTTTAGAAAATGTGTATGTCTTTGTTCCTCCTTTCTGGCCCATTTTGTCAAAGTTGTGTTTACTGAGATCTGACAGTTGGTGTCTGATACCAGGGTCTTCAACATGTGTGCTGTGGCTGCTGTACAACATATGGATCTTAATACACTTTAATCTCTTCTGGTTTAGAGTTGAGCAAAAAGAAAAATACCTTTTAAAAATAGGATTAAAAAAAAAATCCTCTCTATAGGGACAGGGCTGGCTTCTTTGTTAGCTGGCAGAGAACTGTAGGGTACTTCCATACCTTCAAGAAAACTAAAGAGATTGATTGCTCAAAAAAAAATTGCTTTCAAAAGCAAGAAAAGACATACCAGTAAGGAGGTTTATAATACTAATACTGATGATGATGATGGAACCCAGGCAGGGAAGAGCTTGAGAAACCAGAAAGAGAAATAGAGAAGATAAAAGTAGCCCATCCACAAAAGAGTGCAAAGTCATGTGACTGCATAATGATGCTGTCCGGATACTATTTGATACCCAGAGCTGTTGGCTGAATTAAGAAGGCAGTAATGCTACGGTATAGTCTTGGGATGCTTTCTTCACCTACTTGATGCGTAGGGCTTCAAAAAACAGGTGTAATGTGTTTCTATGTGCTGCTGCAGGAGACATACGCACACATCAATCCACCTGTATAGGTAAATATGTGGCATAAATATGTTTGCATGTATAGCATATATATGTGGTACACAAAGATAGAGCAAAATTTGTAGAAATTAAGATAGCTCTGTTAGTTATGTCTGATAGGATTCTATAAAAGCGCTGGCCAAACATCTCATACCCTATACCTTTCTCCATACAGGGCTTCATGCCTCTGTTTACAACATTGTTTTATATAAATTGCTATTGTGCACGCATTACTAATGTATAGATGCATTTGTATTTTTTTATTTTAGCTATTGAGTTTGAATCCACAAAACTGAACATGTATCTTTAGTCGATATTGCAGACTGAGGGAGGTAATAAACATGTCATGTAAATACAGGCCTTCAAAATAATTTTTCTTAGCTAAAAAGCCACTGTTTCATTATTAATGTCTGAGCACCTTGCTAATAAAATTGTCTCTTATGTCTCGTAAGATACCCGGATGTAACTTTGCGGTTGAGACAGAATATTTCTGTAACATCATAGAACCATAGAATGGTTTGGGTTGG